>NC_090751.1:98511244-98518744 GCF_036898095.1 Palaemon carinicauda | reverse complement strand
CCTTTAAACCTATGCATAATCACAAAAAAAAATTTAAACTTTGCCATTCAAACTTCATCACAGCAATTACGAAGAACATCAACATGGGGTCAGAGTGGCGGAGAGGGATGGCCACCTATCCATGAGGATCAACTTGATAATTCATCTCGTGGTTAAGCCATATTAGCATAGCGAGTTCATTTCTCTCCACCTGTTGTAAAGACGAGATATATGGCCTTTTATTGTTCTCGTAATGCATCGGTGCAGTGGTTGCTTCTCTTGGAACTGCCAAGTAAGACTAAATGCGAAAACCATTTTTCTTTAATTGGTACTATTACTATCATCATAATTTTTATTATATTTATTATTTGTTTTATTTCATATCTCTGTCTTTTAAAACATATGTTGGTATGCTCAAGTGTAAATTTATTTACTAGCATTCAAATTTTACATATGGAAGATGTTATTATTATTATTATTATTATTATTATTATTATTATTATTATTATTATTATTATTATTGTTAGATAAGGTACAGCCCGAGTTGGAAAAGCAGGATGCTATGAGCCCGAGGGCTTCAATAGGGGAAAATAACCCAGCGAGGAAAGGAAATAAATAAAACACAAGAGAAATAATAAACAGTTTAAGAACAGTGCTAACATTAAAATAGATCTTCACATATAAAATAAAAAAACATATTGTTATGAGCCTGTTCAACATAAAAACATTCGCAGATAGTTTAAAATTTTGAGGTTCAATTTCTAAAATTACTAAAATCTAGTATATTTATTCTTAATTAGTCACATAGTTTCATTCATGAAAATCCCTGAAAAGGTTCGAAATATTCCCTTAAATAGAAGGGGCTAACCCGTCCCCTCTAAATTCTCCATATTTCATAAAATAAACAGAGTTAAAGGTCCCAGCCCTTTCCAAAGTATACCGTAAAAGGGTGAGTGGTCTTTATCTTAACTTTCCTGACGGACAAGTTGGTTTGTTTACTTTTTCATTACGTCACTGGATTTGGTATAATATTTTTTATACAACCCAGAATTTGTTTATATTGATTAATTCAAGAACAAAATATGATTATATATGATATATTCCTTAACACAGATTTTGTTTATATTGATTAATTCAAGAACAAAATATGATTATATATGATATATCCCTTAACCCGGATTTTGTTTATATTGATTAATTCAAGAACAAAATATGATTATATATGATATATTCCTTTACCCGGATTTTGTTTATATTGATTAATTCAAGAACAAAATATGATTATTGTGAAAGCAAAAATGAAATAAAAAAATAAATGCAATATTTCTCCTAAATATGATTATGAGAATTACTGTATTTTTTATATGTCGATGGATTTCGTCAAATATTTTTGATATAATATAAACTTGCTTTTGTTTATATTGATAAGCTTATGAAGAAAAATATGTTTATTGTAAAAGCACTCCCCATCAAAAAAAAAAAAAAAAAAAAAAAAAAAAAATTAAATAAATAAATAAAAAAAATAAAAATTTAAAATGCACCAATTCTCGTAACTATAATTAGGAAAATTTTCTGTACTTTTGTAATACGTTGCTAGATTTGGTCTAATATTTTCTATTTAATATAACCCTGATTTGGTTTATTATGATTATTTTATGAACAAATAATGTTTATTAAAAGGCAAAAATAAAGGCATTATCTCTCCTAATTATAATTTTGGTAATTACGGTATTTTTGTTATATGTCACTGGATTTGGTCTTTTTTATATAATATAATCCTGATTTGATTTATATTGATCAATTCATGAACACAAATAATTTCATTGTAAAAGCAAAAAGAAAAAAAAAAAAAAAAAAAAAAAAAAAAAAAAAAAAAATCATGCTTTATTTCTCTTAATTATGATAGGTATTGTGTAATTTATCAATTTGAAAATTAATGATCAATCAGAGATAATTGTTCTTAAAATAGCAAATGGAAAGGAAAACAGCAAATTTATATTTCCTAATTAGGATCATACTAATTACTGACTAGTTTTATCATCTTAAAAACAATAATTAATCAGCGGTATGTTCTCAGAGAGCCAACTGAATGTTTAACATAAACCCAAATCTCAAAGAAGATAATTTTCAAAATATTTAGAAATGAAAGTATTCAGCGTTTAGTTAATTAAAGTTATTTTAATTCTTTATCAAAAATTATTTTCACAATATTTAGGAATGAAAGTATTCAGATTTTAATTAATTCTAATTATTTTATTTCTTTATCAAAGATTTTTTTCAAAATATTTAAAAATGGAAGTATTTAGCGTTTAATTAATTCAAGTAATTTCAACCTTTTATCAAAGATTATTTTAAAAGTAATTAGAAATTAAAGTATTTAGCATTTAATCAATTTAAGTTATTTTAATTTTCTATCAAATACTATTTTCAAAATATTTAGAAGTGAAAGTATTCAACTTTTAATTAATTCAAGTTATTTAAATTTTCAATATCACAAGCTGAAGTATCCATGGCTTACTGAATTCAAGTTATTCTAGAAAATAACTAACTAAAACTTTGGAATTAAAACTGACCCTTCTACTATGAAAATATCTTTTAATTCCTATATATTCAGGTACTGAACCATACGTGTTTCATACACGCTCGTATACTGTGACGGTTTTGATTTTTAATCTTATCACTCAGTCTTCCCTGCACTGATAATAGACTAACCTGCCTTATCATGCGAGCTCATACCTTATCATATTTGAATATTTGTGACTAATTCTTTCATGTTTATACAAATTATCAATGATTTCATCACTTTTTTCAATGCTTTTGTTGTTTGCTATTTCACTGTACTTCAGCGCCTTTAATAGAATGCATATTAGAGATTTTGTCTTACCATACTCTGTTATTAGATCAGATATAAGCATACCACCCTTTAATATTGCATTATTTCCAAAAAAAAATTATTAATGATTTCACAGATCTTATTTAGCCTGACACCAACACTAAATTCCTTAGATTGACTGCCCTTCTAACCCCCACCCCTGACTCAAATAGCCGTGATATTCAACTTGCATTAAGGGACTCTTTGGCAATGAACATATTTTTCTTGAATTCTTTATTCTTTTCATCCCCAATTCGCTGTATATAAACTCGATGACTGTTCAATAAAGTTTAGTTGCATTCAGGTCGCCTCTCAGTTACAACCTAACTGCTCTCGCTCACACAGTACCGTAAAAAATCTGGTAAAATTACACACACTCACTATATAAAAACTATTTCTTACACCTGTGCTGTCTCTCAGAACCGTAGCCTTGATATTAAAGCGTAATTCCATTGTTCAATCAATGTAGTTCTGACGGAAAATCGCGTGAAAAAAGGTATTCGAAACAAGGGTTGACAGCAAATGTAGAATGTAACATGTTGGATGCAGTTTCCATGTCGTCCTGAAAACGAACAGTAAAGAAACCTTAAAAACAAGGAGCAAGGATATTTATATTGTATGTATATATATATACATACATATATATATATATATATATATATATATATATATATATATATATATATATATATATATATATATATATATATATATATATGTCCCATGTCCACGGATAATGATACATCGGAACATGGTTTTTTTCACTTTATTACAAAAGTTTCGAAATTACACTGTAAAACAGACACTCTCAGGCGAGCGCCTAGTCTCAGAAAAAATACAAAGGCAACTAACTACTCCTAGCTATCAAAATGCAATCTTGCTACAACAACATGCTGAGTTATAGGTTTTGTGGAATTCTCATGATTATAGAGTTCATTTACCTTGACGTACAACACATATCTTCATACAAGAATTAGGACTTTATATATATATATATATATATATATATATATATATATATATATATAGATATATATATATATATACATATATATATACATATATATATATATATATATATATATATATATATATGTGTGTGTGTGTTTTTGTGTTTATATAAGCGTATATCCCCATTAACATAAACCAGACCCTTTCCCTATCGTAGAGTAAAGCACTATATATTATTACGCGCTTATGAATGAATAAGCTCTCAAGGTGAACATCAATACTTTTACTTTACAAAACATAAACAAAAAAATTACTATATATATATATATATATATATATATATATATATATATATATAATATATAAAAAACTTCTGCTAAGAAGTTTCGTCTATGATAGATGAGTCAGAAATTTAAAAGGAGAAAAAAATAAATATCATTATGATGAGTGAGAAAAGTTAAAATGTTCTCTTCATTATGGAACACAGCAGGTCACCAGACTTTCGGAAGAAGAGACGTATTTAACAAAAATATATATTGCATTTTAGATAAAAAAAATGATGCATATTACCTATGTAAACTTTAAAAGAACATCCTTCTATCATTTAGTAATTAAACATTATTTACAAATTTCAAACGTCCCCGACTTGTGAACGCCAGACTGGGTTTCGAGTCCAGCTCAAACTCATTATTTCCTTTGGTCGCTGTAACATCACCATCCTTGTGAGCTAAGGATCGGGACTGGGGGAGCCTATAGGTCTATTTGCTGAGTCATCAGGAGCCATTGAGTGGCCCACCTTGGTCCTAGCTTGTGTGGAGAGTGGGCTTGATAGCTGATCATATGTATATATGGTCAGACTCTAGGGCATTGTCCTGCTTGATAGAGAAATGTCACTGTCCCTTACTTCTGCTATTCGTGAGCAGCTTTTAAACCTTAAACTCCTTATCTATTAGTGAATTGATAATTATGAAAAGTTTTAAAGAACATCCACCCATAATATAATATTGTAATGTTAATTAGAAAAAAAAAAAAAAAACTTTAAAGAACATACACCCTTTATTTGGTGGTGGAATGTTAGTTATAAAAAACTTTAAAGAGCATCCACCTCTCATTTGATAGTGGAAGGTTAATTATAAAAAACCTTAAAGAACATCCATCCCTCATTTAGTAGTTGAATGTTAATTATAAAAAACTTTAAAGATCATTCACCTCTCATTTAATAGTGGAATGTTAATAATAAAAAACTTTTAAAAGAATCCATTCCTCATTTATTAGTGTAATGTTAATTATAAAATATTTAAAGAATATCCATCCCTCATTTAGTATTGGAATGTTGATTATAAAAACTTTAAAGAGCATCGTCCCTCATTTATTATTTGAATGTTAATTATAGAAACTTTAAAGAACATCGTCCCTTATTTAGTAGTTGAATGTTAATTATAAAAACTTTAAACAACATCGTCCCTCATTTAGTAGTTGAATGTTAATTATAAAAACTTTAAAGAACATCATCCCTTATTTAGTAGTTGAATGTTGATTATAAAAACTTTAAACAACATCGTCCCTCATTTAGTAGTTGAATGTTAATTATAAAAACTTTAAAGAACAGTGTCCCTCATTTAGTAGTTGAATGTTAATTATAAAAACTTTAAAGAACATCATCCCTTATTTAGTAGGTGAATGTTAATTACAAAAACTTTAAACAACATCGTCCCTCATTTAGTAGTTGAATGTTAATTATAAAAACTTTAAAGAACATCATCCCTTATTTAGTAGTTGAATGTTGATTATAAAAACTTTAAACAACATCGTCCCTCATTTAGTAGTTGAATGTTAATTATAAAAACTTTAAAGAACATCATCCCTTATTTAGTAGTTGAATGTTAATTACAAAAACTTTAAACAACATCGTCCCTCATTTAGTAGTTGAATGTTAATTATAAAAACTTTAAAGAACATCATCCCTTATTTAGTAGTTGAATGTTGATTATAAAAACTTTAAACAACATCGTCCCTCATTTAGTAGTTGAATGTTAATTATAAAAACTTTAAAGAACATCATCCCTTATTTAGTAGTTGAATGTTGATTATAAAAACTTTAAACAACATCGTCCCTCATTTAGTAGTTGAATGTTAATTATAAAAACTTTAAAGAACAGTGTCCCTCATTTAGTAGTTGAATGTTAATTATAAAAACTTTAAAGAACATCATCCCTTATTTAGTAGGTGAATGTTAATTACAAAAACTTTAAACAACATCGTCCCTCATTTAGTAGTTGAATGTTAATTATAAAAACTTTAAAGAACATCATCCCTTATTTAGTAGTTGAATGTTGATTATAAAAACTTTAAAGAACATCATCCCTTATTTAGTAGTTGAATGTTAATTATAAAAACTTTAAAGAACATCGTCCCTTATTTAGTAGTTGAATGTTAATTATAAAAACTTTAAAGAACATCGTCCCTTATTTAGTAGTTGAATGTTAATTACAAAAACTTTAAACAACATCGTCCCTCATTTAGTAGTTGAATGTTAATTATAAAAACTTTAAAGAACAGTGTCCCTCATTTAGTAGTTGAATGTTAATTATAAAAACTTTAAAGAACATCATCCCTTATTTAGTAGTTGAATGTTGATTATAAAAACTTTAAACAACATCGTCCCTCATTTAGTAGTTGAATGTTAATTATAAAAACTTTAAAGAACATCGTCCCTCATTTAGTAGTTGAATGTTAATTATAAAAACTTTAAAGAACATCATCCCTTATTTAGTAGTTGAATGTTAATTACAAAAACTTTAAACAACATCGTCCCTCATTTAGTAGTTGAATGTTAATTATAAAAACTTTAAAGAACATCATCCCTTATTTAGTAGTTGAATGTTAATTATAAAAACTTTAAAGAACATCATCCCTTATTTAGTAGTTGAATGTTAATTATAAAAACTTTAAAGAACATCGTCCCTTATTTAGTAGTTGAATGTTAATTACAAAAACTTTAAACAACATCGTCCCTCATTTAGTAGTTGAATGTTAATTATAAAAACTTTAAAGAACATCATCCCTTATTTAGTAGTTGAATGTTAATTATAAAAACTTTAAAGAACATCATCCCTTATTTAGTAGTTGAATGTTAATTATAAAAACTTTAAAGAACATCGTCCCTTATTTAGTAGTTGAATGTTAATTACAAAAACTTTAAACAACATCGTCCCTCATTTAGTAGTTGAATGTTAATTATAAAAACTTTAAAGAACATCATCCCTTATTTAGTAGTTGAATGTTAATTATAAAAACTTTAAAGAAAATCATCCCTTATTTAGTAGTTGAATGTTAATTATAAAAACTTTAAAGAACATCGTCCCTTATTTAGTAGTTGAATGTTAATTACAAAAACTTTAAACAACATCGTCCCTCATTTAGTAGTTGAATGTTAATTATAAAAACTTTAAAGAACATCGTCCCTCATTTAGTAGTTGAATGTTAATTATAAAAACTTTAAAGAACATCATCCCTTATTTAGTAGTTGAATGTTAATTATAAAAACTTTAAAGAACATCATCCCTTATTTAGTAGTTGAATGTTAATTATAAAAACTTTAAAGAACATCATCCCTTATTTAGTAGTTGAATGTTAATTATAAAAACTTTAAAGAACATCATCCCTTATTTAGTAGTTGAATGTTAATTATAAAAACT
>NC_090751.1:98501244-98506244 GCF_036898095.1 Palaemon carinicauda | reverse complement strand
TTAAGCTTATTCTAACTAATATATTTTTATTAATATTTATCCCCCAAATAATTAAAAAAAAGTAATTAGGGAACACAGAGTTTAAATTGATTCTTCACCATAATTCAATAAAAGTAAATGATTGATTATGGATCAATGATTTTGATAGTGATCCCTCACTATAAAATGATTTCAGACAATAAATGATTAGTTTTTCATTATATAAATTCGTTCCTAAAACCATAATAATTTCTCTTCTTTAAAAATGTATGTATATATATATACAGTATATATATATATATATATATATATATATATATATATATATATATATATATATATATATATATATATATATAAACACACACACATAATATATGTACGGTACGTATATACTGTACATTTGTATATATATATATATATATATATATATATATATATATATACATACATATATATATATATATATATATATATATATATATATATATATATACAGTAATTATATATGTATTTATGTACATATATATTCATATACAATATATATACATGTATATAAATAAAAATATATATATGCACTTTTTACGATATTGTAAAATATAGATATACATAATATATGTACGGTACGTATATACTGTACATTTTTGTATATATATATATATATATATATATATATATATATATATATATATATATATATGTATACATACAGTAATTATATATGTATTTATGTACATATATATTCATATGCAATATATATACATATATATAAATAAAAATATATATACGCACTTTTTACGATATTGTAAAATATAGATATACTTGATATAGTTTAAGAATTTAAAAAAAAATGAGATAATGAAACAATGAATAATAGATAAAACAATTAATTTCTACTCGCCAATATTGAGATTAAACAACTACAATATATATAAAATGATTCAATCTATTTTATTTAACCTTATTTTCTCTTTGATTTTACCTCCTTCATAAAATCACATTTTGTATCTAATTTCTGAGGTAATCTAATGGCACTTAGTGAATAAACATGATGTTTATATGGTCAGCAAAGCTTTTTACGTGGGTCCTAAGTAACATTCTTT
The DNA here is from genome assembly GCF_036898095.1 of Palaemon carinicauda. Taxonomy (NCBI): domain Eukaryota; kingdom Metazoa; phylum Arthropoda; class Malacostraca; order Decapoda; family Palaemonidae; genus Palaemon; species Palaemon carinicauda. The sequence continues at coordinate 98,505,162 of NC_090751.1, read as the reverse complement.
TCTCCAGAACCTATTTTGCATGCAAAACTCTTTCGGAATCCTGAAGCAAAATTGAAACATCTCCTTGAATGGATTGAGATTGCTTCATATTTCTTCAAAAGGGGAAGCATTAGCAAAATGAATGTGACGCAAAGAAATGTTATATTTCATAGAATTTATTGTATTGTAAAAAATGCTGAATGGATGACGAAGAGAAATATTGTATTGCAATGAATTTGCTTGCTTGCTGAATATACTAAAGACGTTACTTGAATAAAATTGGAAGAGTTTTTACTATTTTCCACTAATAGCTAACCTACATATGCTTTTATCAAGTTCAATGCTCAATGGATTCACGAAGCTATTCATTGCTTACAGTCGTTTCTTAGTAAACGGATATAGTTTCTTCAATGCCTACCTGCAAGAAATGTATCATGTTATATAAAAGCATTTTAAGCTGGTGTATGGAAGAGACACATCACTTTAAAAGGTTTAAATGTTTAAACACCGCCCATGAATGGCAAATACAAGGGACAGTTGAATTGTCCTATCAGGCAGGAAAATGCCTTAGAAACAGACCATATATACACGTGATTAGCACCCAAGCCCCCATCTGCACCCAAGCTAAGACCAAGAAGGGCCAGGCAATAGTTGCTGATTACTCAGCAGATAGACCTATAGGCTCCCTAAAACGCTCCATCCTTAGCTCACTAGGATGGAGAGGTTGCAGCAACCAAAGGAATTAACGAGTTTGAGCGGGACTTGAACTTCTGTCTGGTATTCACCAGTCAATGATGTTAACACAGCGGCCACCACAACCCTATGGACCATTATCTTAAAGATTGATCACACAATTCTCTAGAAACCTATTCAGATCCCATTGTTGCAGAAAAAAAATCATACAGGCTTCTGTCTGGTGTGCCAACGGTTTTTTCTTAGCACCAAATAATTATGATTAAAAAATCTGTATAAATATTTTATATATATATGTATATATATATATATATATATATATATAATTATATATATATATATATATATATATATATATATATATATATATATATATATATATATATGTACATATACTGTATATATATATGTGTGTGTATATATATATATTTATACATATATATACACACATATATATACCTATATATATATATATATATATATATATATTTATATATATATATTTATACATATATATATACATACATATATATATATATACATATATATATAAATATATATATATATATATATACATATATATACACACATATATATATATATATATATATATATATATATATACATACATATATATATATATATATATATATATATATATATATATATATATATATATATATATATATATATATATATATATATATATATATATATTTGTCCTTCCTTTATGTTTGGTTGTCTCAAAGTACAAGCTGTTAATATTGTACTTTCCTAAACGCAAATATAAAACTGAATCTGTAGCTTCAAGTTAAAAATCTCGATTGCTTAATTAACAATTGTTGTATTCTAAGTCTAAAAAGGAATAGACACATATTATAAGAGTCATTATATACCTTTGATACAAACGTATGAATTATACTTAAGATATTCCTAATACGTCTCTATGGATAAACATTTAAAATATTAGTCTTTTTGGAGATATATTCCAAGTTACCTCTTTCATTTCAATCATTTTAATTTTCTACATTGAATATACTATTTTACTTCTTTCATTTGAATAAATTCTATATTATATATTGAATATGATAAGTTACTTCTTTCAATGATTTTTATTTTCTATATTGAATATACTGAGCTATTTCTTTCATTTGAATGATTTTATATTCATTATATTGAATATGTTGATTTACTTCTTTCATTTCAATAATATTTATTTTCGATAATGAATATACAAATTGCTTCTTTCATTTCAATAATTTTCTTTTTTTTTTCTATTGAATATACTAATTTACTTCTTTCATTTGAATAATCTTAATATTTTCTATATGAAATTTACCATCACTTTTTTATTCAATTTATGCATGAACGAAAATATTGAAGTATATAAATAGCATCTCTCTCTCTCTCTCTCTCTCTCTCTCTCTCTCTCTCTCTCTCTCTCTCTCTCTCTCTCTCTCTCTCTCTCTTTATGTGTCTATTTGTCTATTTGTCTGCCTGTCTGTTTGTCTGAAACGCCCCCCCCCCCCCCGGCTATTGAACTTCTGATGTAGACTATATTCCTGTCGCCCGAGAGCTTAACTGGCCCTGCAGGGAGACCGTCATAAGCCATTTACTCCTTCACTCTTGTTGTGTTTAAACATTCAGAAATGCTATGAGTGATGAAACTCTACTGCTAGTAGGAATGTGAGTAATATGTCTGTATATAGTTAGGTATTTACTATTTTTTTGCTAGTTTTTTTTATGTCAATATTCATAATATGAGGATAAGAAATATCTATACATAAATTTCATTTAGTATAAACGATCATATCGGAAATTATGAAGGACATAAGTTAAAACCGTTCAGTATTAATGTTGTCTTGGAGTTCAAATTTTTATCTAAGAAATATAAAATTTTTTTCCCAATTCATTCTTGTCCAAATAGCTCTTTAAATAAAGATTCCTTTTATTCTGCTTTGTACTCCATAATAGATTAAATAGAAGGCTTTTTTCAACCTTTACTCTTGGTGTGGTAGTTCTTTTTCTTCACAATTACGTCATTTAAAAACTACTAACTGTCTAACTTAGCAAATAAAACTACCGAGGGAGAGAAATTTGGATCATGAGCCATGAGTAGTTCGTCAGCCTTAACTTTGCAATGAAAGTAAGAAATATTCAAAATTATTTGTAGAAAACCATTCTTCCTGAGATATTCATGAAACTGCCTGCAATTAGTGCAATTACTATTTGAGCAATATTCAACGAAAAAGTAATAGAAAAAATACTTTGGATAGATATTGATAGATATTTGTATAGCATAATTACTGTTCTTTCATGTATTCATGACGTCAAATACTTTGGAGTTAACGGTAAAGTAAACAATCTTAAATACACCAAAACTGTCCTTTGGGTGTTATATGTTTTCGGGAAAAGTGAAAAAGTAATTTCTTTATCTTGCTTCAAATTTTACTCTTGATTTTAGTTTTTCACATAAACAGTTTTGGATATAAGAAAAACTGTTTACTCTAGTAGTTTTGGACGTAGGAAAAAATGGTTTACATAAGTAGTTTTTGACACAAGGAAAACTACTAGTAGTTTTAGACGCAGGAAATACTATTTACATAAGTAGTTTTTGACACAAGTAATGCTACTAGTAGTTTTAGACGCAGGAAATACTGTTTGCATAAGTAGTTTTTGTCACAAGGAAAATTGATAGTAGTTTTAGACGCAGGAAATACTGTTTGCATAAGTAGTTTTTGTCACAAGGAAAATTGATAGTAGTTTTAGACGAAGGAAATACTGTTTACATAAGTAGTTTTGGACGTAGGAAAATTGTCAATATAAGAAGTTTTGGACGTAGAAAAAACTTTTTACACATGTAGTTTTGAACGCAGGATATTTTTTTTTTTTTCTTTTACAAAAGTAGTTTTGGACGTATGAAAAACTGTTTATGGAATTAATTCTGGACGAAAGAAAAACTGTATGCAGAAGCTGTTTTATACGTAGAAAAACAGACTACACAAGTAATTTTGGACCCATAAAAAACTATTTACAAAAGTAGATTTGGACGAAGGAAACACTGTTTACGTAAGAAGTTTTGGACGTAGAAAAAACTTTTTACACATGTAGTTTTGAACGCAGGATATTTTTTTTTTTTTTTTTTTTTTTTTTTTTTACAAAAGTAGTTTTGGACGTATGAAAAACTGTTTATGGAATTAATTCTGGACGAAAGAAAAACTGTATGCAGAAGCTGTTTTATACGTA
>NC_090751.1:98462362-98467362 GCF_036898095.1 Palaemon carinicauda | reverse complement strand
ACACCTAATAACTTATAGGAGTGGGAGAAGATGCTCCTAGATAGACTACTTCCTGTATAAAAGGATAAAGCTGGTGGAGGTCAAGAACTGCAAGGTTATCCCAGGTGACCATATAGCCCCCCAACACAGACTGCTATGTATGGATTTAGGCCTAAAAAGGGAAAGAAAAGCTAAAGCTAAAGGGATAAGGAAAATTAAGTGGTACAAACTAGTGAGGGAAGGAGATAAAATGAGAGAGTTTAATTGAAGGGTTTTGGAGGATATTGATATAGGAATTGAAGATGTTCAAGAATGGTGGACACGAAATGCAGCAGTAATGAGAAGGCATAGAAAGGAGTTGTTAGGAGAGACATCTGGTATCATATGGGAAGAAAAGGAGAGTTGGTGGTGGAGTGAAGAAATTGAGAAAGTTGTAAAAGATAAGAAGGAGGCAAAGAAGAGATGGGAAGAGTCACAGTCAGGGGATGACAGAGAGAGGCTCGGAGAGAAAAACAAGGTGGTGAAGAAGGTAGTAGCCCAAGCTAAAGCTAAGGCATATGATGATGTGTATAATGAGCTGGGGACAAAGGAAGGATTAAACAAGATGATCAAGCTATCAAAGACTAGAAATAAGAGCACCAAAGATATTAGACACATCAAACAAATTAAAGATCAAGATGGTGTAGTACTTAGAAAGGAGGAAGACATTGTAAAGAGATGGAAAGAATATTTTGAACAGCTGTTAAATGAAGAAAATAATAGATTACTAAGAGAGGATAGACAGGCAAACTTTGGCATGGTAATAAGTTTCTCTAGGCAAGAGGTGATAAATGCACTGAGGAAGATGAAGAATGGGAAGGCAACTGGGCCAGACATGATTCCTGTGGAGGCATGGAAAGCATTAGGAGATGAAGGAGTAGATATACTGTATGACCTCATGATAAAGATTTTTGAGCAGGAAAAGATACCAAATGAGTGGCGAGGGAGTATATTGATCCCAATCTTCAAAGGGAAAGGTGATGTCCAAGAGTGTGGGAATTACAGAGGTATTAAATTGATGTCCCACACTTTGAAGATACTGGAAAGGATGATAGATGCCAGACTAAGAGAAGAAGTAGAAATAGGTAAAGAGCAGATGGGATTCATGAAGGGTAGGGGAACAACAGATGGTGTATTTTGTCTGAGGCAACTAATGCAGAAATTCCGGGAAAAGCAAAGAGACCTGCATGTGGTATTCATTGACCTTGAAAAGGCTTATGACCGAGTCCCAAGACAAGAGGTGTGGAGGAGTCTGAGGGAGAGGAGGGTGCCAGAGAAGTACGTTCGACTTGGTGGCCGGACAGTTGCGTCCCAGACATTTGCGTACCGGACATTTGCGTCCCGGACATTTGCGTACCTGGACGTTTGCGTCCCCGGACATTTGCGTACCTGGACATTTGCGTACCGGGACAATTGTGTCCCTGGACATTTGTGTACCTGGACATATAAGTATCCGAAATATTTTGAATTTACCATATTTTAAAATCTCTCTCTCTCTCTCTCTCTCTCTCTCTCTCTCTCTCTCTCTCTCTCTCTCCTCAGTTACACCTTACCTTTATTCTAAACAAGCAATAATAAGCTTAAAGATAGTTACCATATATAAAAAACATATATATAAACCCAAGAATTGTTTGGTATAGAAATTCGCTCATTAATACCTTGAGTAACTTTAGACAAGCTGAAAGGTAGTTTACCAGAAATAAAACAAAAATCTTTTCTAAAGCAGGAGAAAAATAAGCTAGCAATTCTAGTTCTCGCCAGCAGTGTGTAACAAAAACATCTATTGGTATTAGGATTTAATATATTTCGACTTAGTTACGACATGTCATAATGAGCATAGTCATGGCTCTTCAGCTGCAGAAGTCCAAGCACAAGAAGCTATGTCCCAGTTGAAAAATACTTCAGTGTTAACGTATGAACCATCAAGAAGTCTTATCGGAGGAACGATCGCTAATGAAGATGAGTATTCCATTTCAAAACTGCCAGTTTTTTCATCCCGGGAAGAGATATATGTCGATGGAGACAAAAGGCACATAATGTACCCCCAATCCCACGGCAAATAAATAATTTTGAGATTCTGGAATCCTACTTTTTTTTCTTGACTGGGGAAAAGTTCCTTGCGTTTGATTCTGGCAGGATTTACCTCAAGAATATATCGCGTATTTTGAGATGACGTATATTGGCCAAGTAAGAGGGTGAAGAGGAATAGGGATGGAACCAATTTTTGCTATAGCTTCATGGAGTGTTGGAGAAAGTGTTATTAACCAGTTGCCAAGGTCTATTAATAGTTTTGAGAGATTGCATAATGCTTTGCAATATTCGTTATCCTGTCAACACTCCTCTATCTGGAGGTTAATTGAAATATTGAAAAAGGAGGAGGCCGTTACCCCAAAGTAAAAAAGCGACTTTCAACGAAGAGTTCTTCCATGGCAAAAAAATATAACTGCTAATAAGAGAATCCTGGCAATCTTGGATACATATTCTCCTGAAAACAAGATAAATTTCTTAAGAGGGATAGCTCACAATATCCATACATTTTGAATTATTTGTTTAACCTATAATTAAATTTTTTTAATCTTTTGATTACTATTACTTTAAAAAAAAAATAAAATTACAATTCCACTATTGGAAAAATATTCTCCTGAAAACGAGAATAATTTCTTATAATGTATATTCATACATTCTAAATTATTTGTTAAACTTTTAATGCCCCTCTTAAACAAAAATATAATTACAATTCCATCAAATTTATTTGAAAATAATCTAGGTACACAAATGTCCAGGGACACAGATGTCCGGGTACACAAATGTCCAGGTACGCAATTGTCCGGGACGCAAATGTCCGGTACGCAAATGTCCGGGACGCAAATGTCCTAAAACCGTTCGACTAATACAAGAGATGTACCGTAATGTATTCACTAGAGTGAGGAGCAGTACTGGGGAGACAGAGGGCTTTGAGGTGAGAGTAGGATTACACCAAGGGTCAGCTCTGAGCCCATTTATCTTTAACATAGTGATGGACGTTTTAATAGAAGAGGTAAGGGAGGCAGTACCATGGAACATATTGTATGCAGATGATATTGTTCTGTGCGCAGAGAGCAGGGAAGATCTAGAAATGAAATTGGAAAGATGGAGGCAAGTACTGGAGGACAGAGGAATGAGAATAAGTAGATCTAAGACAGAATATATGTGTACCACCAGTGAGGGGGATGATAGAGAAAGTATTCAGCTTAGGGGAGAACCGATAAAGAGAGTTGATAAGTTTAAGTATTTTGGATCATTTGTTAATGTTGGAGGGGGTATGGAAGATGAAGTTAAACATCGGGTACAGGCAGGCTGGAACAACTGGAGAGCAGCCTCAGGAGTTCTTTGCGACAAAAGAATACCACTGAGATTGAAAGGAAAATTTCATAAGACAGTGGTAAGAACAACAATGCTGTATGGAACAGAAACAGCAAGCATGAGGAAGAAAGAGGAGAAGAAGATGGATGTGGCAGAAAGGAGAATGCTTAGGTGGATGTCTGGGGTGACAAGAGAGGACCGGATAAGAAATGACTACATAAGGGGGTCGACAAAGGTGGTGGAAATAACAAAGAAAGTGCAGGAGGGGAGGCTGAGATGGTATGGACACTTGATGAGGAGAGATGAGGACCACGTTGGGAGACATACTATGGAGATGGAGGTTCAATGAAGAAGAAGAAGAGGGAGACCAAGAAAGAGATGGTGGGACTGTGTCAGAGGAGATTTACAGGAGAAGGGGATTGATGAGGCAGAAGCGCAGAATAGAAAAAGATGGAAACGGCTCATCCGCAACGGCGACCCCATATAAAAATGGGAACAAGCTGGGAAGAAGATATATATTTACGAAATTCTAACTTCTTTATGACAAATATCGTTTTTATTCACATTTTTTCAATCATAGTTTGTTTGATAGTATCATTAATATAGCCGAAGATAAGCTCAACTAATAATGAAGGTTATTCAAAGTCAGGTAATTTAATAAAAAACTAGAGGTGCACTCAGTTGAGCGCAGACTTCCGCTGCGACAGCCTATTTATCGACCTTTTGCTTGACCTTGACCTTGATTTTTTTAAAGAGCATGCATCAATTGGCATGGATTGTCATATACTCATATATGAACCAAGTTTGAAGTCTCTATGACAACGATGTCCAGACTTATGGCTGTTTTCCTGAATTGGACATTTTGCCTGACCTTCCAAAATTTGATAATTTTCAGATTTTTGCATAATAGTTAATCCCTTCAAGTTTCATTAGTCTACGATGCAAATTGAGTCCAGGAAGCTGTTCATAAATAAACACACACACACACACACACACACACACACACACACACACAAACAAACACATAAACAGGGGTGAAACCTAACCTCCTTCCAGCTATATTGTCGAAGGTGATAAATATTCTACTTCCCGAATTGTTTCTCTGAAGGCAAGATTATCACTGGTAATTTGATGAGAAAGAATGATAATTTTAATTTGAGGAAAGTAATTTACTGTCGCTTATTGCTGATAAATGGAATACGTCCCAAGGAACTTTATAGCGGCCCTAGTCCTTGGTAAATTCAATTGATATGTAAATGCTTTTGGGAAAAATGAAAGTTATCAAGATAGGACGTCTTTCATGATAGCTGTTCAAACCTAAGACTTTTACTACATTTAGTGATCATTGATACTTTGTCTTCCATGTTTTGTGAAAACAAAGTATATATATATATATATATATATATATATATATATATATATATATATATATATATATATATATATATATATATATATATATATATATATATATATATATATTACTTTTCATTCGAAATTGAATATATTGATAAGTTAAAATTTTACATTTTATATCTTATATCAATATCTCTAGGTTTTACGAATAAAATTATTACTTTAGAAAATTATAACATAAATATTTTGATATGAAAAGTTATTCTATTCCATGTGTATCATAT
>NC_090751.1:98454862-98457362 GCF_036898095.1 Palaemon carinicauda | reverse complement strand
TCCTGAACTTTTAAATCAATACTTCACCATTCATCTTCTCCTACTTCACGCTTCCTATTCCACATCCCTGTAGGCCTGGGTCTTCCAACTCTTCTAATGATAAGCATTAAAAGATATATCCTTATAACTTTCTGGTCTTATATGGACGATCTCCTAAGGTAATCAAACTTAAATATATGTTAATCATCAATAAGTGGAGTATACGACTCGTCAAAAATGACGGCTAAATATATAGAGATATGCACACACACGCATATGCACCACCTTTCATTATGGTATGACTAATAGAAATATACACACACACACACACACACACATACACACACACACACACACACACATATATATATATATATGATATATATATATATATATATATATATATATATATATATATATATATATATATATATATATATATATATATATATATATATATATATATATACATATATGTATACATATACAGTATATATATAAATATATATATATATATATATATATATATATATATATATATATATATATATATATATATACATAAATACATACATACATACATATACCAAAGGCACTTCCCCCAATTTTGGGGGGTAGCCGACATCAACAAAAGAAACAAAACAAAAAAGGGGACCTCTAAGCCTAACCAGGGACTCAACCGAGTTCAGCTGGTACTGCTAGGGTGCCACAGCCCAACCTCTCACATTATCCACCACAGATGAAGCTTCATAATGCTGAATCCCCTACTGCTGCTACCTCGGCGGTCATCTTAGGCACCGGAGGAAGCAGCAGGGCCTACCGGAACTGCGTCACAATCGCTCGCCATTCATTCCTATTTCTAGCACGCTCTCTTGCCTCTCTCACATCTATCCTCCTATCACCCAGAGCTTTCTTCACACCATCCATCCACCCAAACCTTGGCCTTTCTCTTGTACTTCTCCCATCAACTCTTGCATATATATATATATATATATATATATATATATATATATATATATATATATATATATATATATATATATATATATATATTTAAATTTCGACCTCATACCGAGATCGAACCGTAGCCCTTTCAAAGGATAGGGCAAGTCGCTTTCAACTGTTCCATCAGAGGCTCAAAAGAAGTCAGAACGTAACTGCTAGCTGCAATTCAGGATTTACATGGCGAGACATCAGTCTCTTACCAGCGAGTTTTCCCCGACTTCTTGGCCCACGACATTGTGTTGATTTTCATCCATATTGACTCATTAGGGGTAATTTGAATTAAATTCTATCAATTGTGTCACTTGGTGGGCCGGAAAGTCGAGGAAAACTCGCTGGTAAGAGACTGATGTCTCACCAGGTAAAGAATCATCGTAAGAATGAAAGTCCGTCTGTTTTGTCACTGCTCGATAAGTTGAAGGTGATAAGCTTGTCTACACCCGTTCTGTGCTTTGCACACGTCTCTTGCAGAGCCACAAAAAACGAGTTCAGAAATACGATCATAACCATTTTCCTTAATGTTGTAGGTATCTGGTAGCCCCACGACTCGGGATTTCTACTTCTTCCTTCAGATTCTTCCCAGGAATCAAGATATCTTTACGATGCAATTCTTGATTGTATACGACCAAATTATAAAAGATTATTGCTAGAGCCTCCGATTTTGGTGTCCGTTATCATGTGAATATATCAGTGGTAATATTTTTAACGTGGTAGGAATTTGAAATATAAATATCCCTATTCATGATTTAGTTTATGCTAAAACCTTTCTCACTGGGCTATTTTCACCGTTTGAGCTCTTGGGCTTAGCAGCATCCTGCTTTTCCAAATAGGATTGTATCTTAGCAACTAATAATAATAATAATAATAATAATAATAATAATAATAATAATAATAATAATAATAATAATAATAATAATAATAATAATAATAATAATAATATCAAGCTACGAAACATCGCTATACACAAGAACTTATCTGGAATACATTAAATTTTTAAAAGGTTGCTTTTATAAATGTTGAACTCTGACTTTCACATATTTCATTAGCTCTTTGGAAAATAAAATACTGAAACCTCATCGAGACTTACACTATATACGGTAATCTCATCTCTACCTCCGAGCTAAAACTAGAGTTGAAGACAGAAAAAATTTTGAAGCTGGGAATGTGGTAAATGTAGTTTTTATGAGAATAAAATAATATATATTTATGAATAGTATACTAGGATATTTTCAAATTTCTAGTTTAAACGATGTAGGGATTATTTTTTAATTTTAGATCGTTGTTTATGTCGAGTTATGGCCTATTTTAAATCTTATGTTTAAACTTTGCTGTTTTAAACTACACTTTCAAACATTTTTAGTAAAAAATTATAAAATTCCTCGAATAAATGTTGCCTGGCATTTACCTTTATAAAACGGATATATTGACGTAAAGGAGTGATATTACAGTCAGCAACCAGTAAAAGACAATAGAAAAGTAGGACAAAATTACGGTCGCCTATACTTTTGAAAATTCGGAG
>NC_090751.1:98418225-98423225 GCF_036898095.1 Palaemon carinicauda | reverse complement strand
ACAACATCAAAATTAACCTACAAGATAGAAAAGGCATCGATATTTGAACATATTAAAAAAAAAAAAGATTCTTTCGTAGTATTTTTCCGAAACATATACTTTTATTTAAGTGCGTAAGCCTATGCAGCTGTATTTTTCTCTATAAATCTAATAAAAGGAAAATTTTTAATATGCCCATCGAATTAATTCAAGAGTATGTTAAGGAGCAACTGCATTTACTTATATATATATATATATATATATATATATATATATATATATATATATATATATATATATATGTATATATATATATATATATATATATATATATATATATATATATATATATATATACACATAGAGATACATATATACACACACGCATATATATATATATATATATATATATATATATATATATATATATATATATAGCAAATGCTTCCCCACCAAATAAACTTCATCTAACTACTACACATTTTGACAGAAAGTTAACATACAGCACATTCCCTCATCCCCAGAAAAATATCCAATGCTTCATTCCCCTTAACACGAATTCTGAATGTACGTGGTTGGGAACTTTGGAGAAAGATGGTTGCGTTAACTCACTTTAGCAATTTGGGTGTTTTTCTTGACCGAGGTTAAGAACCCTTAGGAAAGGGGCCAACGGCGAAGTCTATAGACTAGATTCGAATATTTTAGTGCCCAAATCGTTTAGGTTTTCAGAAAATGATTTTCAGTTTGGGAACGATAGAGATTTGATAAGATGTTTCTTGAGGTAGTGTATTGGAAATGTCCCTGTCTTTAAATCTGTTGGATGGGAGTTCGAGACCAGTTTAAGATTGGTATTATCTATAATGAAGGATTTGAATATCTTAGGAAAGGGTCAAAATCGTTTAGATTTTCAGAAAATGCTTTCATTTCATTAACGATAGAGATTTGCTAAGATGCACATTCTTGTGGTAATCTGTTGGAAATATTCCTGGCTTTAAATCTGTTGGATGGGAGTTCGAGACTAGTTTAAGATTGATAGTATCTATACTGAAGGATTCGAATTTCTTAAAAAGGTACGAAAATCCTTTAGATTTTCAGAAAATGCTTTTCCTTTTATCAACGATACAGATTTGATAAGATGAATTTTTTTTTATCGTAGTCAATTGGAAAGGTCCCTGTCTTTAAATCTGTCGGACGGGAGTTCGAGACTAGCTTAATATTCCTAGTTCCTAATAGCGTATGCAATATCACCCTCCTTTTGTGCTTTTGGGGAGCCTATAGGTCTACCTGCTGAGTTATCTGTAGCCATTTCCTGGTCCTCCCTGGTCCTAGCTTGGGCGCTGATCATGTGTGAATATGGTCAGTCTCTAATATGTCATTCTGTCCCTTGCTTCTGCCATTCATGAGTTACCTTTAAACCTTTGCCGCTCGAACTAGGATAGAGAAACGACCATCCTCTTGCATGGAATTCTAAATAGATAGGCCAATAAACTTGTTAAGTCATTTTGACCTTTTTGTCCCTTTTTCCAAAGAGAGTTAAGACATTTAGGAGTAAAAGCGAGTCATTCATGCAAGGGACCTGAATTCATGGAGTAGGGACAGTAAACGTTAGAATTTACGAGGTAGATGTTTTTGTTTATATTTTGAACAAGCTAAAACGAGTCTCTCTTCATAGTTTATATATAACAGATCTGTGTTCATTGTTGTTACAGATCTCAGAATATTTCATAATAATCATTCATTACCTCTCTTTTAATTTATTATTTTTTCTTCCCTCCTTTCCTCACTCAGCTATTTTTCCATGTTGAGATCCTTAGGTTAAGAATAAAAACATAGGCAGATGTATTACTATGCAGCAAGGATGAATGTGTGTGTGTGTATATATATATATATATATATATATATATATATATATATATATATATATATATATATATATATATATCACATATATGTACACGCATATATATGCATATATATATATATATATATATATATATATATATATATATATATATATCACATATATATGCATATATATGTATATGTATATATATATATATATATATATATATATATATATATATATATATATATATATATATATATATATATATATATATATACACGCATATATATGCATATATATATATATATATATATATATATATATATCACATATATATGCATATATATATGTATATATATATATATATATATATATATATATATATATATATATATATATATATATATATATATATATATATATATATATATCAAACTTTTATCTAAAATGATCCAGATATATATTCATGTTCACCTGCTTTAAAAATAAAAATACATTAAAAAAAACGGAATATCAAACAAATACAAACAACTTCGATTAAACTTAGTAAAAAATAATTAAGAACTACTCTTTGCCTAAGAAAGTTCCAGGATAATATTCCAAAGAACTACAAAGAAAAATTCCATAGAATTCCTGGAATATCACTTAACCTCATGAAAGGTTTTACAATAAAGACACAATATGGAACGCTGCAGACCACGTGGGGTTAATTTGGCTTAATTAACCCGCATTCGCAGACGACTCTTGTCATCTCTTCAGTCGAAAGGGCTTCTTTCTTGCCTAGAGGGAGGTATGTTATGAGAGATTGAAGCAGAAAATTTAGTTGTGGTTTTTTATCATAATGATATTAAACTACAATATCACAACAACAAGAATAAGAATAATAATAAGAACAGCAGCTGCAGCAGCAGCAACAACAACAACAAATGCAAAAAAACAGCAAAAACAACAACAGCAACAAATGCTAAAACCAACAACAACATCAAATGCAGAAATAACAATAGCAACAAGAAAAACAACAACAACAACACCAATAAATGCAAAAACATCAACAAAAACAACAACAAAAACAACAACAACAAATACAAAATCTACTACAACAACAACAAATACAAAAACTACAACAACAACAACAACAGCAATTGCAAAAACAACAATAACAACAACATCAACAAAAACAGTTATAACAGCTGTTTCTAGTCCACTACAGGACAAAGCCCTCAGATATATCAATTCATGTATAGGGTTTGGCCAGTTTTCATCACCATGCTGGACACTGCGGATTGGTGATGGTGGGAGGGTTTCCTCTAATCGTTTGCAGAAAACCAACCTAGTGTGGGTGGCCTTGATTAGTATAACTTTGCTGATCATGGTAATACTCAATCCCATTCAGAAAGGTAGAATTACATTCAATGTATAGTAAGTTTGATATTGATAATTTCATTTTTATTTTCTTTGTATGATAAGACTCAAAATCAGGACATTTTCCTAAGAACTAATGAAGTCGATTGTGTAAGAACTGTTTAAAGGTGAATATAAAATAATAATAATAATAATAATAATAATAATAATAATAATAATAATAATAATAATAATAATAATAATAATAATAATAATAATAATAATCACAATAGTGAAAATATTTAAATGTTATGAAAACATATAGCCATTAACAATAATAATAGTAGTAATGATAATAATAACAATAACAACAGCAATAATAATAATAATAATAATAATAATAATAATAATAATAATAATAATAATAATAATAATAATAATAATAATAATAACGACAAATACGTAATGATAAAAAAAGCATAACCAGCAATTTACAAACCAAAGTATAGTAAAACTGTAATGGCCTTTTGAAGTCAAAGACTATATAGCGCAGAAACAGGACATCAAGGAAAACGTAAAAAGAGCTACAAACAGCTCAAATCCATTTGAGATTTTCCCTTTTATTTCGGACTTTCTCAAAGATTTCAGATCAAAAGTCAAATTCTTGAAATGGAATGTGTGTTACGAAAACTGTTGGCTTGTGTTATTTCAGAGGCGGTAAAATATAAAGGCATCGTAAAAGAAATGTGTTTCTTGGTAGCTGCTAAGACCCAGTTATTGGTATTCTGTAGAAGATATGTCTGGTATTTCGTTCTTTATATTCAATGAAAAACATTTATGGTATTTCATTCATTATATTCAATGACAAACATTTATGGTATATCACTTATATCTTATAAAAAAAATCTGGTATTTCATTCCTTATATTAAAGGACAAACATTTTTGGTATTTCATTCCTTATATTTAATGAAAAACATTTATGGTAATTCAATATTTATATCCAATGACAAACATTTATTGTATTTTCTTATAATCTATAGAAAAAATATCTGGTATTTCATTCCTTATATTAAATGAAAAAAATATCTGGTATTTCATTCCTTATATTAAATGAAAAAAATATCTGGTATTTCATTCCTTATATTAAATGAAAAAAATATCTGGTATTTCATTCCTTATATTAAATGAAAAAAATATCTGGTATTTCATTCCTTATATTAAATGAAAAAAATATCTGGTATTTCATTCCTTATTTTAAATGACAAGCATTTCTGGTATTTCCTTCCTAATATTCATTGACAAACATTTATAGTATATCACTTCTTAAATTCTACAAAAAAATCTTGTATTTCATTCCTTATATTTCATAGAGAACATTTCTGGTATTCCATTCCTTATATGCAATGAAATACATTCATGGTATTTCATTCCTTATATTCAATGACAAACATTTATGGGATTTCCTTACATTCAATAGAAAAATATCTGGTATTTTATTCCTTATATTCTACAGAAAAGATTTCTGGTATTTCATTACTTATATTAAATGACAAATATTTATGGCATTTCACTCTTTATATTAAAGGACAAATATTCATCATATTTCATTACTTATATTCACTGACAAAAAATTATAGAATTTCATTCCTTATATTCAATGACAAACATTTATGGGATTTCCTTACATTCAATAGAAAAATATCTGGTATTTTATTCCTTATATTCTACAGAAAAGATTTCTGGTATTTCATTACTTATATTAAATGACAAATATTTATGGCATTTCACTCTTTATATTAAATGACAAATATTCATCATATTTCATTACTTATA
>NC_090751.1:98410725-98413225 GCF_036898095.1 Palaemon carinicauda | reverse complement strand
AGAGAGAGAGAGAGAGAGAGGAGTCCTTATTAGTACAAAACCAACTACATTTCATTTCATGTTTGAAGGATTCTCAGAAAAGCTTAGAGGTGTGTTTAAAAAAAAATAAAAAAAAAATACTAGATTTATCATATTCGAAATCTATTTTCGTAATATTTTATATCAATCAGATACAAGCGTAAGTCTATTCAGTTTATTTTTTGTTCTGTTTTAATTGATATTTGTTTTTAACAATAAATTCAATTAATAAATCCGAAACTTTTAATTTGTTCTTTCAGGTAACTCCATTAAACAACAATAACTACAATAATAATAAATGCAGCTGTTTTTAGGGTCCTACAGGTAAAAGGTTTCAGACATATCCATATCAATTTATGGGCTTTTGGCCAGTTTTCATCATCACGCTGGTCAACTTCGAATTGATGATAGAGAGGCTTTTGTCATATCGTTCACAGCAAACCTACCTAGTACTGGTGGTCAGGACTAGTACGGCTTTGCTGATCATGGAGATACATAAACCCTTACACCACGTTGAGGTATCCTCACTTAGATAGACTTTATTGAATAAAATAAAAGTAAATGTATATAAATTCATATTTTATAGTCTACTTCATTTCAACAAATTGCTAGTTACAGTACTTCTTTAATCCTTACTACTGTACTAAACAGGTCTAGCCCTACTAGGTTGGTTTGCTGTGAACAACCAGACGAAATTCTCCCACAATCACTGATCCGTAATGGCCAACTTGATGATGAAAACTGTTCAAATTCCAGACAGGAATTGACATGTCTAAGGCCTTTTTCCTGTAGTGGACTACAAACACCTGCATTTATTTTTTGGTGTTGTAAGCCCAGGAAACAGTTATTATGTTGAACATCAATTTAATAAGCAATTTAAATTACATCCAATGAAATTCCAGAGCCACTTTCAGAGACTTAGTGAAGCAAAAGCAAAGACCTTTTCGTTTTACAAGTCATATATGTAAGTGCCTTTTATGTATGTCAATGCCTGAATGCAATGTAATACATTAATTAAAATGAGAAAGAAAACACAATATTTACCTCCGCTAACGAAGTTAGAACGAGGTTATGATTTCGTTCCTCTTAGTGTGTCTGTTTGTGTGTGTTATTTTTTAATAGTAGAGTAATGAAACTTGTAGGGATTAATTGTTACGTAAAAAGCTGGAAATGATTAAATTTTGGAAGGTTAAGGTCAAAGGTCAAGGTCATGGTCAGGCAAGATGTCTAATTCACGTGATCAGCCATAAGTTTGGACATCATTGTCACAGAGACTTCAAACTTGGTTCATATTTGAGTGTATGAAAATCCTCGCCAATTAATACCTGTTAGGGTCAAAGGTCAAGGTCTAGCATAAGGTTGAGAAATAAGCAGTCGCGGCGGAGGTCTGCGGTCTACTGATGCGCTGCCGCGGCGGAGGTCTGCGTTCTACTGATGTGCTGCCATGGCAGAGGTCTGCGCTCTACTAATGCGTTGCTGCGGCGGAGGTCTGCGCTCTACTAATGCGTTGCTGCGGCGGAGGTCTGCGTTCTAATAATGCGCTGCCGTGGCGAAGGTCAGCGCTCTACTGAGTGCCCCTTTAGTTTGGTTTATCTTTCTTTGTATTTCTTCGTGTTTTTGTATGCAAATGTTGTGTCGTCTTCACGGAAACACTAGAAGTAAAATGATACCTGATATTCCTTGAAACATTGCAAAGTTGGTGTTGTAAGAATTGTGGGCGAAGGATCCATGGAAAAAATGTTTTTATTCTTGGTATATCATGAGAGACAGCGACTGGTAACTCAATATTCTATTAAGGGAGATTCAATAGATGGAATACATTCATTTATCAAACAAAGTCATCAGAAACGTGCGGCAATGTATTACAAAATTGAATTATACTTAGGAGAGAGGGTAAATCTGGTAAAATTAAATTGAAATTAAATGTAAATCCCCCCCAAAAAATAATATAGATAAAATTAAATATTATTGAGTAGCGAACCTCATATAAGAGTAATCTAGAAATTAATTGGAATTGAGTATCAATATAGAAAACATCTATAAAAAATGGATCAGAATATTTAAAGTTAGAAAATTCAATGGGAGAGAGGGAAAACATAAACCTGATATAAATGGTTTGTAGATTGGATAATGATAATAAGGGTTGTCTTGCTATTTGATAAAATTTTTATATCGTTATAATAAAAATATTTCATTTACATATTTCTGTGTCTTTGGGATTTGCAGAAAATGATTTATAGAGAAATCTAATCCAATTCGTAGACGATTCTAAATAGGGAGGCAATGGAAACCCTAAAACTATCGATTGTTAATGTTTTTAAAATGTTTTATTATTATATTCAATTACCATCATCATCATCCTCATTACCTTCAGGCGTTGCTAGTCCATTGCAGGATAAAGACCTGACATGTCCTTCTACTCCCATCGGTTAATGGTCCTTCTATGATAGTCTATACACACAATTTTTTTAGCTCGTCAGTC
>NC_090751.1:98400725-98405725 GCF_036898095.1 Palaemon carinicauda | reverse complement strand
TGACTAGTTTCGTGATACTTCCTCAGAGGACTGATTTATTGAGAGAGGTTTCTTACAATTTATAGAGAAAGCAAAAGTACGAACATACATATAGAGATTTAGAGAACAATGACACTCCCTTACCCGCTACCTGGGCTTGACTCAGGTGTGCGTAGGAGGAGTCCGAAAGCTCGTTAGACACCTGCTAAAAAGGGGTCATTTCTAGTGGCGGGTATATTCTTGTTTTCTTCTTATTTTACTTTCATTACAGTTATTTATATGTCAATGCGGTAGCCTTATCTATATAAATACATAAGCAAAACATACACAAAAATACAAATATATATACATATATATACATACATATACATATACATATATATATATATATATATATATATATATATATATATATATATATATATATATATATATATATATATATATATATATATATATATATATATATATATATATATAGATATATATATATATATTGATGACATGTTGGAATTTTTATCTGAAACATTAGATAATAGACAATTGAATCTACCATTCTCCATACACACTTTAATAGAATTAATTAAATTATGTATAAAAGATTGTAAATTTGAATCCAATGGGAGATTTTATGCACAAACTTTTGGTATGGCTATGGGAAACCCTTTATCCCCAGTATTGAGCAATCTATATATGGAATTTTTTGAAAGCAGAATCGTAAATAACATCATACCTAATAATGTAAAATGGTTTCGATATATTGACGACATAATATGTGTGTGGCCAGGAAATGAAAATTTAGATAACTTTCTTCTTAGATTGAATAGTTTGGTACCATCAATAAATTTCACTATGGAGCTGGAGAATAATTGTACCCTACCTTTTTGGATTGTCGCATACATAGATGTAATAATAGTCTCAAGTTCAGTGTATACAGAAAGCCAACGAATATCTCGGCATATGTCCATTATTACTCAAACCAAGGCAACAAAGTTAAGAAATCTGTATTTACTTCTATGTTTTTAAGAGCATTCCGAGTCTGCAGCCCTGAATATATTGATGACAAAATAAATGGTATTAGAGCAATAGGTAAAAAACTAAAGTATCCTGAAATTGTATTAGATGATGCCCTAAGAACAGCAAAAAAGACTTTTTTTTCGGTAATGATAACAGAAAAAACTATAACACACAAAATTTACTTGTACTACCTTATTGTGATTCATTTAAAGAAATTCCCCAACTGTTAAAAAACTTCAATGTAAATGTAGCATTTAAGAGTAAAAATACAATAAAAACAGCCTTAATAAAGAATTCTCCTGACATTACCAAGGGATGTGTATATCGTATTCCATGCAATGCTTGTGAAAAATACTATATTGGTCAAACTGGTGAAGCCCTAGAAAAGAGAATTGAACAACATAAGAAAAGTGTCAGGTATGCTCAAGATAATAATGCACTCTTTGCCCACGTTAGAGATAAAAATCACCCTATTAATTGGTCAGGTGCAAAGAAATTGGTTCATTCAAATAACTTAGTAGAAAGAAACACCATAGAGTCCAGTTTCATAAAAGAAACATTTGAAAACAACTTGAATATTGGTCATGGAATGTATAAACTCGACGCCTTTATATGTAAAGAGATTTGTAAACTATATAAAAAAACATTAACCACTTAATGTAGAATTGAATGTATTGTGAATAATTAACGTCGGTGTGAAATTAATATTTAGACCTAAGCTACCATTCATTAAAGGAAACAATTATTTTATATAGTATGCATAAGTATATTGGCACTATATAGTGTTATGCTAGATATAAGTATTGATATATACATGATTATATGTTTATGATATTAATGTTGTATACATATAAATGTATATATGCATAGGTATGTATGTGTAGATATGTATATATGTATATATGTATGTGTATATATATATGTATATGTGTAGGTGTATGTATATGTATGTGTATGTGTAAGTATTTATGTATATGTATATGTATTTGTATCTGTATGTATGTATATATATGTATATGTGTATGTGTATGTATATGTATATGTATGTGTATGTGTATGTATGTATATGTATATGTGTGTATGTGTATATATATATATATATATATATATATATATATATATTATAATATATATCTATATATATATATGTATATGTATATGTATGTATATATATATGTATATATATTTGTATTTTTGTGTATGTTTTGCTTATGTATTTATATAGATAAGGCTACCGCATTGACATATAAATAACTGTAATGAAAGTAAAATAAGAAGAAAACAAGAATATACCCGCCACTAGAAATGACCCCTTTTTAGCAGGTGTCTAACGAGCTTTCGGACTCCTCCTACGCACACCTGAGTCAAGCCCAGGTAGCGGGTAAGGGAGTGTCATTGTTCTCTAAATCTCTATATGTATGTTCGTACTTTTGCTTTCCCTATAAATTGTAAGAAACCTCTCTCAATAAATCAGTCCTCTGAGGAAGTATCACGAAACTAGTCAGGACTCAAGTGTATATTCTGTATTTTCATTTTCCCTGTGGTTCTTCTGCATCTGAGCATCACGTTTTCCTGTGATTTTTACGCAATATATATATATATTATATATATATATATATATATATATATATATATATATATATATATATATATATATATAAATATATGTATATATATAAATATATATATATATATATATATATATATATATATATATATATATATATATATATATATTTATATATGTATATATATATATATTTATATATATATATATATATATATATATATATATATATATATATATATATATATATATATATATATATATATATATATATAAAGAGAGAGAGAGAGAGAGAGAGAGAGAGAGAGAGAGAGAGAGAGAGAGAGAGAGAGAGAGAGAGAGAGAGAAATGTCATACGCTTCATATCTACAAAATATCATTTATTAGAAGGAGGTTTTGCTTCCTTAATTGTCTATGTCATCAATAATACAATAACTCAGTTATATATGAATCTTCAACTAAACAGTATTTAATACATATGTTATTGCATAGAATAATTTAGATTGAAGTTTATAAATCAAAATGGAAATGAATGGGTTGCATATTTCATTTATTGAAATAAACCTTCCAATTTCTCGTACTAGTAACTTGTTTGAACAGTAACCTCCTCATTAGGAACAACAACAACAACAACAACAACAACAACAAATGGAGCTGTTTCTAGTGCACTGCAGAACAAAGGTCACAGACATATCCTTAATCATGTCCGGGTTTTGGCCATTTTCATATGGTAGATGGTAGGAGATTTTAGTCTGATCATCATAGCACACCAACCTAGTATAGGTGGCTCTGACTAGTACAGCTTTGCTGATCATGGCTATGCAGAAATCCTTTCACCACGTTAAGGTATCTCCATAAACAAATTTTTAATAATATAATATCCAAAATCTCTTTTTAGGCAACATTAGAAATTGAATATAATTTCGTCATGAGGATTGCGATGACTTAATCTATTAAATTAATTTATTTAATCATATTCTCACTCATTTTACATGTTACATTATTTTCTTCCTAATTATAGTACATGACATATCATAGTTTATCATTAAGTAGTTATGACTGTCTTAAATAATATAGATACCATAATTTGGAAAAAAAATCCACGATTCTTTAAATAGTAACACAATTTTATTATTAGTTAATTTGATTAATGAGAGGAAAAACTTTAAACTGTTCTTTAGTCCTCTGTACCATGGTCTTTCACTGTCTTGGGGTAGACTTCTCTTCCTTGCGGGTAAACTCGGGCAGACTATTCTATCTTATTTCGCTTCCTCTTGTTATTTTGAAGTTTTTGTGGTTTATATATGAAAGATTTATTTTAATGTAGTAACTGTCCTTGAAACATTTTATTCTAATTGTTTATAACATCTCTTGTAGCTGATTTATTTCCTTACTTAACAGAGCTACTTTCCCTGTTGGGGCCTTTGGGCTTATAGCATCTCGCTTTTCCAACTAAGGTTGTAGCTTAGCAAGTAATAATGATATTATTATTATTATTATCAAATGCTAAGCTACAACCCTAGTTGGAAAAGCAGGGATGCAATAAGCCCAGGGGCCCCAACAGGGAAAATAGCCCAGTGAGGAAAGGAAATAAAGAAAAAGTAAATTATTTTAAGTATAGTAACAACATTAAAATAAATATTTCCTATAAAAAACTATAAAAAAAAACTTTAACAAAACAAGAGGAAGAGAAACTAGATAGAAGTGTGCCCGAGTGTACCCTCAAGCAAGAGAACTCTAACCCAGGACGGTGGAAGACCATGGTACAGAGGTTATGGCACTGCCAAGGACTAGAGAACAATGGTTTGATTTTGGAGTGTCCTTCTCCTAGAAGAGCTGCTTACCATAGCTGAAGAGTCTCTTCTACCCTTACCAAAGAGGGGAAAGAAAGTAGCCACTGAACAATTACAGTGCAGTAGTTAACCCCTTGTGTGAAGAAGAATTGTTTGGCAATCTCAGTGTTGTCAGGTGTATGAGGACAGAGGGGAATCTGTAAAGAATAGGCCAGACTATTCGGTGTCTTTGTAGGCAAAGGGAAAGAACCGTAACCAGAGAGAAGGGTCCTATGTAGTACTGTCTGGCCAGTCAAAGGACCCCATAACTCTCTAGCGGTAGTATCTCAACGGGCGGTTGGTGCCCCAGGCCAACCTACTACCTCCCAATAATAATAATAATAATAATAATAATGATAATGATAATATAATAATAATAATAATAATAATAATGATAATAATAATAATAATAATAATAATATCTGAAAGTGTGCAGTAATAATATAAAATAGGTAAAAAACAAAAACAAAAAATCCAGCCCCAGGTTCTAAGAAGGTACTATATCAATTCAATTTTGAAACTAATCATAAGGATCTTCCGATTGGTAGTTATTTTGTTCATTAAAAAGAGCTAAAGGGAACAATTTCTTCCCTTAAGGAGAGTTT
>NC_090751.1:98396098-98398598 GCF_036898095.1 Palaemon carinicauda | reverse complement strand
GGATTAATATTGACTTCTTGAAAAGCCCAAACAGGACTTGAGGTAATTATGATGTGTGGGAGTATGGCTTATTTAGAAATTAATTTCTGTGTGATTATAAATAATTTTCACAGAAGATCAAAATGTCATTAGATAAGACCATAACAATATCTGTTTTCATCTCATCATATCAGAATATATATAAAAAATAATCAAACAGAGTGAGATATAAATTAATTATTTGCTTTCAATGGTTTCAAAACACCATGAAAGGTTAAGTGAGACTTAAACTTGATTTATTCAATTATTATAATTAGATATGTTTTTAATAAAGCTTATTAATTCGAATGAAAGGACCAATAATTCTTAATTACTTTATTGAAGTTATATTCAAGCATTATACAAATGAGATTTTCTCTTAATTAGTATATATTCTTCATTGGCTCTCAATCGTATTTGATTGCTAGTTATAAATTACGTAACTCTCTCTCTCTCTCTCTCTCTCTCTCTCTCTCTCTCTCTCTCTCTCCCCTCTCTCTCTCTCTCTCTCTCCTCTCAGTGAATATATTATCTAGTTTCCCCCTCTCTCTCTCTCTCTCTCTCTCTCTCTCTCTCTCAGTGAATATATTATTTAGTTTTCCCCCTCTCTCTCTCTCTCTCTCTCTCTCTCTCTCTGCAGATATCCTTCAGTTTTCCTTTCTCTCTCTCTCTCTCTCTCTCTCTCTCTCTCTCTCTCTCTGCATATATTCTTTAGTTTTCCTCTCTTTCTCACTGCATATATTCTTTAGTTTTCCTCTCTCTCTCTCTCTCTCTCTCTCTCTCTCTCTCTCTCTCTCTTTCAACTGTACATGGAAATCTCTCTTCCATTAAAACGTTTTTACCAATAATGGTTTTGCAAGGAATATTTCACATTTATCTAAGAAAAAATCATTCATCTTTATCCATATTTTTAGCCCCATCTTCATTGCTATTTTGTAAACGCAACTTCTAAATTTAAATATTAATTCTATAATGTTTTTTCTTGGTGTATCGTATGTTGACAAATGAATACTTTTGGTAATGAAGAAGAGAATCATAATGCTACAAATAAATTCATATACCTCTAAGGAATGATCAGTGACATGAACTAAGCTGTGGTGAAAAACATTGGTTACAGACAGACCAAAGGTAGGGACATAACTCTGTAAAAATAAGAAGAGATATAAAATAATCCTTAAACAAAGGGAAGAAGAAAATCCTAATGCTTTAAATAAATTTATATACCTCTAATGAATGAACAGTGACTTGAACTAAGCTGTGGTTGAAAATATTGGAGAAATAAAATCTGTAAAAAGAAGAGAAATAAAATAATCCTGCAACAAAGGAAAAATAGTCTATATCATGTATTCTCTCATCTAATACTTGCCTGTCTGATACAGTATCTATATTGTTGGTATAACTTACGATTTTCTTTAGGCTGCATAATCTCATTTTCATGAAGGCTCCATCATAAACAGTCCTGATGAATGTCCCTCTCATTTTGTGTCAGCAGCAGAAAATGAGCTTGAAAATATTGCATATATTTGGAGTGCAAATTCATATTTAGATGCCCATCTCTCTCTTTCTCTCTCTCTCTCTCTTCTCTCTCTCTCTCTCTCTCTCTCTCTCTCTCTCTCTCTCTCATGAACTTGCACAAGATACAGTCACCTTGTATACATTGAAAATGAAATACATACAGAGCTCTCTCTCTCTCTCTCTCTCTCTCTCTCTCTCTCATGATACTGTTTTCTTGCATACATTTAAAATGAAATACATACAGCTCTCTCTCTCTCTCTCTCTCTCCTCTCTCTCTCCCTCTCTCTCTCTCTCTCTCTCCATGAACTTGCGTATGATACAGACAGTTTCCATACATTGAACATACATACACATATATTTCGCCCTATCTCTCTCTCTCTCTCTCTCTCTCTCTCTAATTTTAAAGATATGCTATTTTTAATATAATCGACATATCTAATTGGAGTTCATTTCTGGGTAATTTCAAAGATAAGATATTAATTCCAAATACATTTTCTCCTCTGGTAAATTGTGTACTAAATATTGATATTACTGATTATTATATTTTATGGTGTATTCATATAATAGTTCAAACCGTTAAAATTCTAGATTTGATGGATTTACCACGGTTGAACAGTTAGTCGAACGCGGTTCGACAGACAAGTGTTTGAAGTGATGTTCGAACGTTTGAACGCGGTATTTGATGATCGAACTTGTTTGTCGAATGGTTCGAAGAAAGACTGTTCTTGACTGAATTTTGTAAGCGGGGCTTCATTCTCCACAACACTCATGCATTTATGACTAATTCCACCTCTCCAAACTTTTTGACAAGTAGGTTTGATAACCAGGTTCGACAACCAGGTTCGACAACCTGGTTCGACAACCAGGTTTGACAACTGGGTTTGACAACCGGGTTCGACTGTGAAAACTCCACTTTACACCCCAAACACAAATGTCTTCTCTTCAACAAATTGGAATAACAATATTA
>NC_090751.1:98388598-98393598 GCF_036898095.1 Palaemon carinicauda | reverse complement strand
TAATCAAACGTTTGATAGAGAGACCTCACTTAAACTTTATAAGTGATTAAACTCGAATTGTGATCTGCTACTTCTTCTAAAAGTAAAATTTCTTTTAATTCTCCAAAAATATACCAGAAGCATTTCTGATTTAGAAAGGATTCAAATAGAATATATTTTTCTTGGTGAAGTATTATGATATCTTTTATTTCGTCATATCCATTGGCAATACCGGAAATCACGAATGATATTTCATTTGATGCAGAATTTTCGTCGAATAATTCCTTAAAAGCTGCAAGACACAATCAAGCTAAAAGGGATATATTGGTGTTTTGCATGAGAAGTTTTAAAGGTTTAAAAGGTCGCTCTTGAATGGTAGGGGCAAGGGACAATGACATTGCCTTATCGAGCAGCACAATGCCCTAGATACTGACCATTTACACCTATGATCAGCGCCCAAGCCCCCCTCTCCACCCGAGCTAGGATCAAGGACCGCCAGGCAATGGCTGCTGATGACTCAGCAGATAGACCTACAGGCTTCTCCAAACATCCCTTCCTTAACTCTCAAGAATAGTGAGGTTGGAGCGACCAAAGAAACTAACGAGTTTGAGAAGAACTCGAACTCCAGTCTGGCATTTACTACTCAGAGACGTTACCACATCGGCCACCACAAGGATCTGAAGACAGAAGCCTATTAAATATCTACAATTATCTAGAAGTATTAGCTAAATGACCCTTTTCAACATGTCTTGGTATTACGTCTTTTTGACTTTACCATAATATTAAAAGTAGTTTTTGGAAGGTTTTAAAGAACACTCAAGAATTACAAAAGCATGGAACTGGACAATGCCCTAGAAACTGACCAAATACATAAATGTTTAGTACGCAAACCCCTCTTTACCCAAGCTATGACCAGAGAGGACCAGGCAATGGATGCTGAGGACTCAGTATAAGGACTAACAGGTAAATAAGAGAGATATATAATACAATATGATTCATGGTATTACTAAACACAAATAAGAGAACTAAAAAAGACAATATGAATTTAATCTTTTCTCCATCTCCGTTTCTCCTTTACTGGCTACGACCAATACAAAATGATATGAAAGGTAATTAGAGTATTTTAATTAAAAAATTTTTTTAAACGGCATGTTATGCTTGATAAGGTAATAACCCTAAAATTACATTTCTTGAGCCTGCTTTTCTAAATACATACAAAGCGTTATTGCAGGGGTGAACTGTAAGGAAGATTACTCTCTCTCTCTCTCTCTCTATCTCTCTCTCTCTCTCTCTCTCTCTCTACGTCTTGAAATTGGATAAACCAAAACTCACTTACACTGCTCTCTCTCTCTCTCTCTCTCTCTCTCCTCTCTCTCTCCTTTGCTAGAGTTTAACTCATTTTATGTTAATATGCATAGGAGAGGAAATATAAAAGTGTATAGAACAGTAAATCATATGAGAATACAATTTTGACAGGTGAAAAATGACGGCTGAATATTTAAACAGATATGTACACACGCATATGCACCCCATTCTCATCAGAGTATGACTATTTCCTCTCCCCCATAGACGAGGGACGTGAAGGACTGCGTATGACCGGAAAAATATAAGCAGAAGTAATTATGTATATGCTGTATATGTGTATGTTTGTGTGAATGTATGTATGTGTGTGTACTCAGTAAAGTAGTAGCAGATTTTGGTTGTGATTAACCTATTAAGATGACTATGAATTTTTAATTTAGACCAACAAAAGGAAAAGGCAAATTTCACTTAGTGATAAAGTTTTCTTACATTCACCAAGAAGAAGAAAATAAGTCAGATTTCCAGTTCACATATTATTATTATTATTATTATTATTATTATTATTATTATTATTATTATTATTATTATTATTATTATTATTATTATTATTAATAGTAAAAATGAAAATATTATTATTATTATTATTATTATTATTATTATTATTATTATTATTATTATTATTATTATTATTATTATTATTATTATTATTATTATTATTATTATTATCCAAGTTACAACTCTAGTTGGAAAAGCAATGCCTTCCAACAGAGATAAAATAATCCAGTGAGGAAATGAAAAAGAAAATAAATAAACTACATAAATAGTAATGAACAATTAAGATAAAATATCTTAAGATCACTAACAACATTAAGATAGAAGCCAGCGAAATCAGATACCAGAACTTATATAGCTTCTCTAGCAGTAACTCAACTCTTGATTAACAATTGATTCATAGTGTAAGAATTGTAGGCAATCTTTATCATAACTAATTTACACAGAGGCCATCCTGAAGACAGCAATGTCTTCGTTATAGGAATATAACACGAACCGGGAGGAGATTCCAAACACACTCTAGTCCATTAGTTTAGTTAATTAAACATTTATATCTTCCAGTATTGTGTGGGTCTTCGGCTGTGGCCTCCAGATGTTACTTATGCAAAACTAATTGATATGTCTCTTGTAAGGGATGGTTCGTAAGATGAACTTAATAAAAAGGGAAGCTTATTTTTCAAAGGGATGTTTTTTACACTTTTTATATGATGTAAGATGAATATAATAAAATGAGAAGTTTATATTTAAAGGAATATTTTCACACTTTTTATATGATATAAGAAGAACTTGATAAAAAAGGAAGCTTATTTTTAAAGAAGAATTTTTACACTTTTTTATGATGTAATATTATCTTAATAAAAAGGGAAGCTTATTTCTAAAGGGATGTTTTTGCACTTTTTATATGATGTAAGATGAACTTAATAAAAAGGGAAGCTTATTTTTTAAATAAAATGTTTTTACACTTTTTATATGATGTAAGATGAACCTAATAAAGTAGGAAGCTTATTTTTTAAGAAAATGTTTTTAGACTTTTTTCATGAAGTAAGATGAACTTAATAAAAAGGGAAACTTATTCTTAAATGAATATTTTTTACATTTTTTATATGAGGCAAGATGAACTTAATAAAAAGAGAATTTTATTTATAAATAAATGGTTTTACACTTTTAATATAATGTAAGATAAACTTAAAATGGGAAACATTTTTAAAGGAATGTTTTTACACTTTTATAGGATGTAATATGAACTTAATAAAGAGTGAAACTTATTTTTAAAAGGTTTTAACCGTTTTTATATGATTAATGTTTTTTTTTTCAGTTAACATATAGTCAATACCATTTTCTTTTAAATAGTTTGAATATATCCAGGATCACCACATATAAGCCATAGATACCTTTTTCATTTCTGAAGTTTTTATCTTTTTTTCAAAACTGTAGCCAATTTTATTTCAGATTTTCCTTTATGCCTTATTTTTTATTAATGTATAAATGGCAGATTAATATTCATAAGCACCAAAGGTCTTTCTATTTCTTTCCCATTTATTCTTCACTTGGATGGCAAACAGAAGGGGTCGGCCTACAAATAATACATATTTATCTTTCTTATATGACCAGGTCTATATTTTCTCCGTTTATTTCGGCGTCAGTGTTGACATTGGTCTCTCTCTCTCTCTCTCTCTCTCTCTCTCTCTCTCTCTCTCTCATTGTTGTATTTATTCATTAATTAAAACTCTCTCTCTCTCCTCTCTCTCTCTCTCTCTCTCTCTCTCTCTCTCTCATGTATGTTTTCATTTATTCACTTATTCAGACTCTCTCTCTCTCTCTCTCTCTCTCTCTCTCTCTCAAACAGACACATTTATTTATTTGTTTAATTATTCTCTCTCTCTCTCTCTCTCCTCTCTCTCTCTCCTCTCTCTCTCTCTCTCTCTCATTTTGTATTTATTCAGTTATTTAGTCTCTCTCTCTCTCTCTCTCTCTCTCTCTCTCTCTCTCTCATTTTGTATTTTATTCAGTTATTTAGTCTCTCGTTCTCTCTCTCTCTCTCTCTCTCTCTCTCTCTCTCTCTCTCTCTCTCATTTTGTATTTATTCAGTTATTTAGTCTCTCTCTCTCTCTCTCTCTCTCTCTCTCTCTCTCTAAACACACAAACAAATACACAAACACACACACCCATATAAATTAGCATCAATATTAATAAGCTTGAAATTAGTCTAGATCTATCCATAACTATGAGCATTTTCCTTAATTAATATCGAAGTTATTATTAATAACTACAGAATGATCTGATCTGCCAGCTGTAGTAACTCTCCTTAAGGGAAGAAACTGTTCCCTTTAGCTCTATTTAATGAACTAAATAACTACCAATCGGATGATTCTTATGGTTAGTCCAAAATTGAATTGATATTTTACCTTCTTAGAACCTAGGGCTGGATTCTTGTTTTCTTCTTTTTCTATTTTATATTATTACTGCACACTTTCAGATATTATTATTACTATTATTATTATTATTATTATTATTATTATTATTATTATTATTATTATTATTATTATTATTATTATTATTATTATTATTATCATTGCTTGCAAAGCTACAGCCCTAGTTGGAAAAAGCGAGATGCTATAAGCCCAAAGGCCCCAACAGGGAAAGTAGCCCTGTTAAGAAAGGAAATAAGGAAATAAATCAGTGATAAGAGACGTTATTAACAATTGAAATCAAATGTTTCAAGAACAGTAACCACATTGAAATAAATCTTTCATATATAAACTATAAAAACTTCAAAATAACAAGAGGAAGAAAGATATATAAAATAGTGTGCCCGAATGTACCCTCAAAGAAGAGAACTCTACTCCAAGACAGTGGAAGACCATGGTAAGGAGGCTATGGCACTACCCACGACTAGTGAACAATGGTAAGATTTCCCTCTTAATAACTGAATTAACTAATATTAAATTTCTGTTACTATTTTAAGAATCGTGGATTTCTTTCCAAATTATGGTATCTATATTATCTACCACAGTTATAACTAATCAAGGATAGACTATGATATGCTATGTAATAATTCTTATAATTATAAAGAGAATAATGAAACAATGAAATATGATTAAATGAATTAATTTAGGAGATTGAGTTATCACAACTTTCAAAGACGAAATTATACTTAATTCTGATAT
>NC_090751.1:98378598-98386098 GCF_036898095.1 Palaemon carinicauda | reverse complement strand
TACAGAGTAAATTATGGATACATCCAAAGCCCCCTAAATGCTATCACTTAATACGAAAGAAATATATCTGACCTTAATGATAGTTCCATGACCTTAGACGTGTTTCCTCCAATTTCGTGGATATCAGATGTTTTGGAACAGGCCTCTGATTGAAATTCCTTTTGGTCCAGGCTCAAAGGAAAACGATAGCGTGGACCAGAACTGTCTTTGCCTTAATTACACTTTCACCTCAAATGAAATGATTAAAAAAAAAATACAAGATTTTTTGGATGGTACGTGAAATCTATACTTTCTCTCTGATGAAATATTAACGAAAAATACAAGATTTTCAGGATGGTACGTGAAATCTAGCATGTGATGTGCTCATATTATTTATAACAATCACTATTTTTGCGGTTTCATTATATTTACACACGGAAAAAGCTTTTCTACTAAAAACACTTTCTCTCTGATAAAAGGATTAACGAAAAATACAAGATTTTTAGGATGGTAAAAACCCTGGATAGGTACGGTGGGTCGTTTGCGACCCCGAGCGTCAAAAAAAAACAGGTTTTTCTCACGTGACTCACCCCTGTGACTGAATTTGTGGGTGATCGACCTGCAGGAGGTGTCTCCCCTACACGCTCTAGTAGTGTCCAGATGTGCATTGCTGTAGCTGTACTCCTTCCCCGATTTCTGAGACGCATCGGGGTCGTTCGCGTCCGAGTTTACCCTTCTGAGGTAGTTTGCATAATTATCAAAGTTATTACGTATTATGAAATTGTCGTAGAATGGTGCAACTTGTATATGTTATCAGTTGTGGAAAGTCTTGGTGGATTGTTTGGCTACCATGTGCATGTTTTTTTTTTTTAGTTAAATGTCGTTCATCACCACGAGGACCATTTTACAGCGAGTGCCCCTTTTTCATTTTTTTAAATTTTTTTGCCAAGTCATTTTTCCGTAAGATATTGCCAAATAGTGTCGTAAAACTTTATGCTTGTTTAGTGTTGGAAAGTGTGTCTAGATGATCTGGCTACCCATGTATGACTTTGTTTTTGTCAGATACGACGTAGTTATTGGTATATTGGGTATTTAACTGCGGTTACCAATTTCTGTTTTTTTTTTCAATATTTGTAAAAATTACTACGTAGTAAGGAATTGCCGTATATTATTCATTTTTTTTTCATGTTTATGTGTTAGAAAGTGTGCCTTGATTGTTGGGCTAACACGTGCATGTCTTTTTTTTTATCTGAGATGTCGTATATTAGAATGTCGGGCATTTTACCGCGAGTGTCCCTTTTTCATTTTTTTTCATTTTTTTGCCAAGTCATTTTTCCGTAAGATATTGCGAAATAGTGTCGTAAAACTTTTGCTTTTTTAGTGTTGGAAAGTGTGTCTAGATGATCTGGCTACCATGCGTGATTTTGTTTTTGTCAGATACGACGTAGTTATTGGTATATTGGGTATTTAACTGCGGTTGCCAATTTCTGTTTTTTTTTTTTCAATATTTGTAAAAATTTACTACGTAGTAAGGAATTGCCGTATATTATTGATTTTTTTTTCATGTTTATGTGTTAGAAAGTGTGCCTTGATGGTTGGGCTAACACGTGCATGTCTTTTTTTTTATCTGAGATCCCGTATATTAGAATGTTGGGCATTTTTCCGCGAGTGCCCCTTATTATTTGTTTTGCATTTTTTTGCTTAGTCATGTTACCGTAAGGAATTGGCAAGTAGTGTCGCAAAACTTATATTTTTATAGTGTTGGAAAGTGTTTCTAGATGATCTGGCTACCCATGCCTATTTTTTTTTTAGCCAGATATGGCATATATATAAGTATGTGTTCGATTTTCCTGTGATTGCCATTTTTTCGTTTTTTCCATTTCTTTCAAAATTACTACGTACTAAGGAACTATCACAGAGTAATATTTCATTTATATGTTTATTTGTCGGAAAATATGCCTTGATGGTTTGCCTAGCACGTGGCTGAAATTTTTTTTTTCTGAAATGCCGTATATTAGAATGGCCATTTTTCCACGAGTGCCCCTTTTTATTTGTTTTGCATTTTTTTGCTTAGTCATGTTACCGTAAGGAATTGGCAAGTAGTGTCGCAAAACTTATATTTTTATAGTGTTGGAAAGTGTTTTTAGATGATCTGGCTACCCATGCCTATCTTTTTTTTAGCCAGATATGGCGTATATATAGGTATGTGTTCGATTTTCCGGTGATTGCCATTTTTTCGTTTTTTCTCAATTCTTTCAAAATTACTACGTACTAAGGAACTATCACAGAGTAATGATTCCTCTAGATGTTTATTGTCGGAAAATTTTGTTTACTTTTTTTTTGATTGAATATCATCAAATTTTTTTAGCTAAAATATTGTTTTACATTTTTTTTTTCGATTTTATTTCCCTTCAAAAAAAATTTTTTGGGTCAGAATTTTAATTTTATAAACGTAAAATAATCGACAATTATCCAGCAACCCACCATACAATTTTTATGCATATCCAATAATAATTAGATTAGTAAATAACACCTTGAAATTGACATACCCTTCCTACATTTCAAGTGGCAGATTAGGGAGTCTGAGTCAGTGTGGTTGGCGGCCATTTTGTGGACATATCCGAAGCGTAAGCTGCCCTATCTATATATATTCTTGTTCCCTATAGAATTTGTGATATTTTGGTATATTTTTACCTGCATAAATATCATATTATATATTAAATATATGTATTTTTTTACGAAATTTCCAAGTACTCAAAAAATACCTTTAGATATGGCCCCTGATATAAATGTAATTTACAAAATAATGAAGATTTTTTTTACATATTTCTATTTTAGGATAACATATGTTTATTCCCTAAAAAAATTAGCCACTTCCTATTTCATTTGGGTACCCAAAAAAATTCATGAAATTTTGGACAATTTTTTTTTGGCCAAAAAAAGTTACCCTTTTTTTTCTCATTTCAGATCTTAACCTCCATGGGTCTGACTTCATCCAAAATACATCAAGATGTGTCCTAAACATTCAAGAATCAATTCCTAAAAGGATTTGTGTATATATGTATAAACTTTTTTTTTATGAATTTTTATGTCAGGTCTTTTTTTTTTCTACTTAATTTTTTAAAATATTTATAATAAATAGTTTTTCTGCAGATGAGTAGTATTTATCTTCACAGTTGTTTTAAGCATTCATTGAAGTTTTTTTTGGCAAAAGAAAAAAGGAGGTTACTGCAAAAAACTGATTTTTCAAGAATTTTTTTGGGCGTCGGGGTCGTTCGCGTCCGAGTATACCCTTAAAGGGGTGTCCGAGGACCGTACCTATCCAGGGTTAAAATCTGTCATGAGATGTGTTTGTCATTTAAAACGATCATTCTTTTTTGTGAGGTAAGAGTGTTTGGGAGTAATTCTATCATATTATCGTTATTATGAAAATATACTCAATAAACATAACAAATAATCCCTGAAGGTTTCACTACTCCGCGAGTGAAATTGTGGACAAAAAGTTGTTCACAAATAAACAAACGGACGAACAGAGGTTACAAAATAATCTCTTCCCAACTTTGTTGCCAGAGGTAAAAAAAAACACCATTTATTCATATTAGAGTGAATAGCATTGAAAATTAGTATTCGAAATTTTATTAATAATATTACTGAAACAAAATTATTTCCTAATTGTTTTAGTTATTATATTTGGATTAGCTAATGTCCTAGATACATTGTTCTATTAAGGGTAGGCTCCACCTTGAATGGGTGCCAATCGTAAAAAATATTTCCTCAAAATACACTAATCAAGACACGCTAATGAAATTTTCTGGCATTATTAGCACTATAAAAAAGCATATCCTTTGTAAGTTTTATCATCCTACAGGGAAAATAAAGGATTTTATGAATAAAAATGTGAAAATCGGAGCTTGCGACTTAAATGTTATTTGGTGACCAGTGAGAAACTACTGTCTTGAATTGAAATTTCGTTCTGTGGGCATGTTTGTTTATCCACCTGGAACAAGCACACAGAGTTTTATCAAAATCGAACAGTAAATAAGCACACAGCAAGAAAAAAAAACGAGCAATAACTTTAGTGAAAGCCAAGCCGATGATGGAGGGAAACCTAGAAATAAATATTCACCAAAAATTAAAATCTCGATTTAGGGAAAAAACATTGTGTGTATTTGTAGGTATTATGTCACTTGATAGTCTAAAACATCTAAATATTATATTACTTAAGGCATAAGAGCAGGACAAGCAAAGAAATACACCCCTCTCCCGAAAAAGCAAAAAACGAGAAATTACGATTTTTGTCTGATGACAGAAATATTGGATATAAAATCATAGTCATCCCTGAGCTCATTTTCTTTGTTGACACTGATATTAGAAAACGACTTTTGAACAATTTTTACGAGGTAAACTATAAAAATTAGACAATTACTAATGATATTTCTTATTTTTACTATTAACATAAAGGGGGCGTTGATGACCATGGGGGGAATTATAGAGGCTGGAGATGAATTCTACACATATCACGGCCTTCTGATAGGCAAAAGGAAGATTTTTAGCAAAGAAAAAAAAAATTGGCAAAAATCACCCTTGTAAGGTGGAGACTGTTGTCTCTAAATGCGCTATTAAAGTGATGCTCTAAATCTTATTATTATTATTATTATTATTATTATTATTATTATTATTATTATTATTATTATTATTATTACCTAAACTACAGGATTCCACAAGACCAAAGGCTCCAACAGGAAAAATAGCCCAGTGAAAAAAGAAAAAAAAGGAATATAAAGGTTAAGGATGACGCCTCCGTCAAGGAAGTTGTAATTGGACGTAAAACCAGCAATAAAATTCTTTAATTCTTCAACATTATTATCTTGAAGGTCGTCAAAATGCTTTTATCTTAATGGACGTGGTTGCATCTTGGGGCGAAGCCAAGTTATAACGAAAGCATCGAATAAAACTTGGTATTTTCTTCGCTCGAAGATTTTCGTCGAGTGAGAATGGGCACTTTGGAACTATTTTATTATTCAGAATTCCTTTATCCAATATACTTTTAACTTTACGAATAATAGATAAATTAAGAAAATACCAAAAGAAGAAATATTCTGGTTCCTATTCATTTGGTGAATGATAGATTGAATTAAAGTATAGGATATTCTAATAACATATAAAAAATTAAATGTACATGAGCAGGACGACATATAATGAGAATGGCAAATGAAAGATGGATGAGAAGGGGTCCCTAGAGATCACAAACGAAGCATGTGAAAGAAGAGAAGACGAGGAATTAACGAGCTAAGAAAATAGATGGATGAGAAGAATAACAGAATGGGTCACTAGTGATGATAAAAAAGCATGGGAAGGAAGAGAAACGATGAATTGACGAGCTAAGACAATAGATGGATGAGAAGAATAACAGAATGGGTCCCTAGTGATGATAAAAGAAGCATGGGAAGGAAGAGAAAACGATAAATTGACGAGCTAAGAAAATAGATGGATGAGAAGAATAGTGAATGGGTCCCTCGGGATGATAAACGAACCAGGGGAAGAAAGAGAAGACGGTGAATTGATGAGCT
This sequence comes from Palaemon carinicauda, assembly GCF_036898095.1. NCBI lineage: Eukaryota > Metazoa > Arthropoda > Malacostraca > Decapoda > Palaemonidae > Palaemon > Palaemon carinicauda. The sequence goes on along the minus strand of NC_090751.1, from coordinate 98,380,549 downwards.
AAGAAAATGGTTGGATGAGAAGAATAACAGAATGGTTCACTAGAGATTACAAACGAAGCATGAGAAGGAAGAGAAGACGATGGACTGACGAGCTAAGAAAAATTGTGGATATACACTAGCAAAGAAGGACCATTAACAGATGGGAGTAGAAGGACATGTCTGAGGTCTTTATTCTACAATGGACTAGCAACGCCTGAAGGTAATGAGGATGATAATGATGATAATTGAATATAATCATAAAACGTTAAAAACATCAACAAACCATAGTTTTAGGGTTTTCATTGCTTCCCTATTTAGAATCATCTACGAATTGGATTAGATTTCTCTGTAAATCATTTTCTGTAAATCCCAAAGACACAGAAATATGTAAAAGGAAATATTTTTATTATAACGATATAAAAATCTTATCAAATAGCAAGACAACTCTTATCATTATTATCCGATTTACAAACCATTTATATCAGGTTTGTGTTGTCCCCTCTCTCCATTGAATATTTTCACTTTTTAAACCCGTTTATATAGTTGTCTTTATTGATACTCAATTCCAATTAATTTCTAGATTACTCTTATATGAGGTTCTCTGCTCAATAATGTTTAATTCTATCTATATTATTTCTTTTTGGATGTTACATTTAATTACAATTTAATTTTACCAGTTTTACCCTCTCTCTTAAGTATAATTTAATTTTGTAATATATTGCCGCACGTTTCTGAGGACTTTGTTTGATAAATGAATATAATCCATCTGTTGAATCCCCCATAATAGAATATTGAGTTACCAGTCGCTGTCTCTCTTGATATACCAAGAATAAAAAACATTTTTTCCATGGATCCTTCGCCCACAATTCTTACAACACTGGACTTTGCAATGTTTCAAGGAATATCAGGTATCGTTTTACTTCTAGTGTTTCCGTGAAGACGACACAACATTTGCATACAAAAACACGAAGAAATACAGAGAAAGATAAGCCAAAGTAAATCGGCACTCAGTAGAGCGCTGACCTCCGCTGCGGCAGCGCATCAGCAGAGCGCAGTCCTCCGCTGAAACTGCTTATTTCTCAACTTTATGCCCGACCTTGACCTTTGACCCTAACATGTATCAATTGGCGTCGATTTTCCTACACTCAAATATGAGCCAAGTTTAAAGTCTCTGTGACAACGATGTCCAAACTTATGGATGAATACGTGAATTGGACATTTTGCCTTGACCGTGACCTTGACCTTTGACTTTAACCTTACACTATTTAATAATTTATAGATTTTTACATAACAGTTAATCCCTACAAGTTTCATTACTCTACTATTAAAAATTGGGCCAGGAAGCTGTTCACAAACAAACGCACACACACAAACAGACACACCAACACGAACGATATCATAATCTCGTTCTAACTTCGTTAGCCGAGGTAAATATTGCCTTTTGTTTCTCTTTTCAATTAATGTATTACATTGCATTCATGCATTGACATACACAAAAGACACTTAAATAAATGACTTGCAAAACGAAAAGGTGTTTGCTTTTGCTTCACTAAGTCTCTGAAAGTGGCCCCGCAATTTCATTGGATGTAATTTATATTGCTTATTAAACTGATGTTCAACATAATAAGTGTTTCCAGGGCTTACAACACCAAACAATTAATGCAGCCGTTTATAGTCCACTGCAGTGACAAAGGCCTTACACATGTCAATCTATGTCTGGAGTTTGGACAGTTTTCATTATAAAGTTGGCCATTACGGATCAGTGATTGTGGGAGAATTTCGTCTGGTTGTTATTATTATTATTATTATTATTTTTATTATTATTATTATTATTATTATTATTATTATTATTATTACTTGCTAAGCTACAACCCTAGTTGGGAAAAGCAGGATAGCGTGCCCGAGTGTACCCTCAAGCAAGAGAACTCTAACCCAAGACAATGGAAGACCATGGTACAGAGGCTATGGCACT
>NC_090751.1:98358598-98373598 GCF_036898095.1 Palaemon carinicauda | reverse complement strand
GATATCACTTGTTAAAGTAATAATTTATGAATAAAATATATATTGCTAGTCATCATCATCATCATCATCTCCTCCTACGCCTATTGACGCAAAGGGACTCGGTTAGATTTCGCCAGTCGTCTCTATCTTGAGCTTTTAATTCAATACTTCTCCATTCATCTCCTACTTCACGTTTCATAGTACTCAGCCATGTAGGCCTGTGTCTTCTAACTCTTCTAGTGCCTTGTGGAGCTCAGATGAACGTTTGTTGAACTAATCTCTCTTGGGGAGTGCAAAGAGCATACCCAAACAATCTCCATCTACCCCTCATCATGATCTCATCCACATATAGCACTCGAGTAATCTCTCTTATAGTTTAATTTCTAATCCTGTCCTGCCATTTAACTCCCAATAACCTTCTGAGGGTTTTGTTCTCAAATCTACTAAATCTATTGGCGATTGTTTCATTGTCATGCCATGACTCACGTCCATACAGTAACACCGATCTCAATAAAGTGATATTTAGTCTGATTTTTATATGTAATTTCAGGCGATTTAATTTCCAAACTTTACTTCACCTAGCCATTGTCTGATTTGCTTTTTTCAATCTAATACATTACTTAATTCACAGGCATGACTTATACATTCATTTTGTGATTTTTTATGAAAATATTTAGAAAATATGTTACTTATGAGTGAATACCTGAAGCATAAAGCCATGGAAACTCATTGACTGATGAAAGAAAAAAAAAAGGTCAACAGAAAGTTCATTAAGAGTGTACCAAGGAGAGAGGTCATTAGGACCAGAGAATTCAAGTCTAAACTTTAGTACTAAAGGGCCTTAATTCATCTTCCCCCCAAAGAAAAATATTCAAGTTTACAAAGGTGAAAAGTTGAAAGAGTATTTTCTTATGATGTGGTAGAGATGTTTTTCTTCTGAAATTCTAATAGAACACTTTCATATACACCTTTATTAACAATTTGCATTAGGCTTTTTTAATATATATAGTTATATAATTTTGTACATATTCTATTTTCTTTCTTTTTTCAAATTGTTATAAAAATGCAAAAGTTGATGAACCATTAAAAAAAAAAAACAGTAAATATACTATGAGAGTTGTCGAGTTACGTAACAAAAAGCTTGAGAATTTGAGTCATTAATTTAATATGCATACTATACTTTTTTTCTTAAAGTATATATTCTTACCTTAATTTTTTTTTCTAAATTCTATTAAGAATAAAGCAGATCATTTTGTATTGTTGGGTGTTTAGTCTGTTATTCATTTAGCTGTTAGAGTCATGTCCAATTGTAAGAATTAGGTGTCTTGTCGTTATGTCTTTAGACATTTTGTTGTTAGGCATTTTGTCTACTCACGATTTTAATGTGCAATATGTATTGAGAATGCTGTTAATTTTATCAATTTGTTAGCATGGAAGCATAACATATTTTTTTTATCCTTTTTATTGTTGCTTCCCATATTCTAAGCATCTTTTGTAGGTCATATAATTATTTATATCTATTTTTAAGTGTTTCTGAAAAGGATCCTTCATTGGTGTGCATTAATCTACAGAGTATCTTTTTAATTCATCTCTCTCTCCTCTCTCTCCTCTCTCTCTCTCTCTCTCTCTCTCTCTCCAGATAGCTTTTCGATAAAATATAAATTATGAAACACCAGAAATGTTGTCTATAGAATATAAGTTAGGAAATGCAAAAAGTTTTTTTCTGTAGAATACAAGGAATGAATTACCAGAAATATTCTCTATAGAATATAAGGAATGAAATATCAGATTTTTTTTTTCTATAGCATATAAGGAAATACAATAAATGTTTGTCATTGAATATAAGGTATGAAATACCATACATTTTTGTCATTTAATATAAGGATTGAAATACCAAACATATCTTATACAGAATACCAATGATTGGGTCTTAGCGTCTACCAAGAAACACATTTCTTTTACAATGCCTTTATATTTTTCCGCCTCTGAAATAACACAAGCCAACAGTTTTCGTAGCACATTCCGTTTCAAGAATTTGACTTTTGATCTGAAATCTTTGAGAAAATCCGAAAAAAGGGGAAAATCTCAATTGGATTTGAGCTGTTTGTAGCTCTTTTTATCTTTTCCTTGATGTCCTGTTTCTGCGCTATATAGTCTTTGACTTAAAAATGCCATTACAGTATTACTATACTTTGCTTTGTAATTTGCTGGTTACGTTTTTTTTATTACGTTATTATTATTATTATTATTATTATTATTATTATTATTATCATTATTATTATTATTATTATTATTATTATTATTATTATTATTATTATTATTATTATTATTATTTTTTGTTGTTGTTGTTGCTGTTGTTGTTGTTATTATTATTATTATTAATGGTTAGATTTTTTTCATTACATCTAAATATTTTCACTATTATTATTATTATTATTATTATTATTATTATTATTATTATTATTATTATTATTATTATTATTATTATTATTATTAATAATAATATTATTGTTGTTGTTATTATTATTATCATATTTACCTTTAGACAGTTCTTACATAATCGACTTCATTAGTTCTTAGGAAAAATTCCAGATTTTGAGTCTTAACATTTAAAAAAAAAAAAAAAAAAAATTATCATTGTCAAACTTACTATACATTGGTATAATTCTACCTTTCTGAATGGGATTGAGTATTACAACGATCAGCAAAACTGTACTAATCAAGGCCACCCATATTAGGTTGGTTTTCTGTAAACGATCAGAGGAAAATCTCCCACCATCACCAATCCGCAGTGACCAGCATGGTCATGCAAACTGGCCATACCCTGTACAAGAATTGATATACCTAATGGCTTTACCCTGTAGTATACTAGAAAAAACTGTAGTTGTTGTTGTTCTTCTTCTTCTTATTATTATTATTCTTGTTGTTGTTGTTGTTTTTGCACTTTTTGTTGTTGTTCTTATTGTTGTTGTTGTTTTTGGATTTGTTGTTGTTGTTGTTGTTGCTTTTGCATTTGTTGTTATTGTTGTTGTTGTTGTTGATGATGTTTTTGCATTCGTTGGTGTTGTTGTTGTTGTAATTTTTGCATTTGATGCTATTGTTGTTGTTTTTAGCATTTAATGTTGTTGTTGTTTTTGCATTTGTTGTTGTTGTTGTTATTGTTGCTACTGTTGCTGTTCTCATTATTATTCTTGTTATTGTTGTTGTGATATTGTAGTTTAATATCATTATGATAAAAAACGACAATTAACCTTTCTGCTTCAACCCTTCATAACACATCACCCTATGGACAACAAAGAGGCTCTTTCGACTGAAGAGATCACAAGAGACGTCTGCGAATGCTGGTTAATTAAGCCAAATGAACCCCAAGTCGTCTGCAGCGTTCCATCTTGTGTGTCTTTATTGTAAAACTTTTCGTGAGGTTAAGTGATATTCCGGGAATTCTCTGGAATTTTTCTTTGTAGTTGTTTAGAAGATTACCCTAGAACTTTCTTAGGCGAAGGGTGGTTGTACTTAATTATTTTTTTTGCGATGCCTAATCGAAGTTGTTTGTTTTTGTAAGATGTTCTATTTTTTTTCTAATGCAAATGAACACTAATATATATATATATATATATATATGTATATATATATATATATATATATGGATCCATTTAGATAAGAGTTATATATATATATATATATACATATATATATATATATATATGTGTGTGTGTGTGTGTGTGTGTGTATACAGAATCTTACTGAGATCAACGAAATCTCTTAACGAAGTATTTACTGAGAACCTCCATATATATATATATATATATATATAAACCTGAAGGTATTTTTTTCACAAACCTCTGTAACTGTTGTGAAGTGAAATTGATTGTTCTTCCATCTAAATAAATACTTACTTTCTGCATAGTAATACGACTGCCAATGTAATTTTTTTAATCATTTAGATATATATACTTACGAAATTATTATTATTATTATCATTATTATTATGATTATTATCATTATTATTATTATTATTTTATTATTATTATTATTATTATTATTATTATTATTATTATTATTATTATTATTATTATTATTATTATTATTATTATTATTATTATTATTACTCGCCAAGCTACAACTTGTGTTAAAAGACTGGATGGTATAAGCCCAAGGGCTCCAATAGGAATAACTAAGTAATCGAGGAAAGGATATAAGGAAATAAATAAAAGACTTGAAAAGTAATAAATGATTATTATAAAGTATATTACGATCTGCAACAATGATAGATATAGATCTGTCATATATAAACTATGAAGAGAAACTTATATCAGCCTGTTCAACATAAACACACACACACACACACACACACACACATATATATATATATATATATATACATATATATATATATACATACATATATATATATATATATATGTATATATATGTATATATATATATATATATATATAAATATATATGTAAAAGAGTGTTCATACACCTCGTAAATTCTAACGTTTACTGTTCCTACTCCATGAATTCAGGTCCCTTGCATGAATGACTCGCTTTTACTCCTAAATGTCTGAACTCTCCTTGCAAAAAGGGACTAAAAGGTTAAAATGACTTAACAAGTTTATTGGCCTATCTCTTTGGAATTCCATGCAAGAGGATGGTCGTTTCTCTATCCTATTTTGAGCATTGAATGTTCAAAGGTAACTCGTGAATGGCAGAAGCAGGAGACAGAATGATATAGAGATTGACCATGTACATATATGATCAGCCCCCAAACCACCTCTCCAGGAGGGTCAGGAAATGGCTGCTGATGACTCAGCAGGTAGACATATAGGCTCCCCAAAAGCACACAAGGAGGGTGATGTTGCATACACTATTAGGAACTATGAATATTAAGCTAGTCTCGAACTCCCGTCCAACAGATTTAAAGTCAGGGACATTTCCAATGGACTATGATAAGAAAGTTCATCTTATCAAATCTGTATCGTTGATAAAAGGAAAAGCATTTTCTGAAAATCCTTTTTTAAGGAATTTGAATCCTTCAGTATAGATACTACCAATCATAAACTTATCCCGAACTCCCATCCAACAGATTTATAGACAGGGACATTTCTAACTACCACAAGAACCATCTTATCAAATCTCTATCATTCCCAAACTGAAAATTATTTTCTGAAAATCTAAACGATTTAGTTACTAAAATATTCGAATCTAATATATACACTTCGGTGTTGGCCCCCTTCCTAAGGGTTCTTACCCTCGGCCAAACAAAAGACCCAAATTGCTAAAGTGAGTTAACGCAACTATCTTTCTCCAAAGTTCCAACCACGTACATTCAGAATTCGTGTTAAGGGAATGAAGCGTTTGGTATTTTTCTGGCGATGAGGGAATGTGCTGTATGTTAACTTTCTGTAGAAATGTGTAGTAATCAGATGAAGTTTATTTAGTGGCTTAGTCACTGTCTATACAAGTTGCCGACCAGGGTTCGATTCCCGGCCGGAGCCAATCTCTTGTCTTTGTGTGATTTCGCCTGGGGTTTTGATCCCGAGGTCGTTAAGAGAATCCAGACATTATGTATCCAAAAAAAAAAAATATATATGGCTTATTTGAATATATATATAAATATATATATATATATATATATATATATATGTATATATATAAAGATATGAATTATGCATTTGCCCTACAGTTGGTTAGAAACGGCTGCATTTGATTTTGAATTTTATTGTTGTTGTTCTCGTTGTTGTTGTTGTTGTTGTTGCTATATATATATATATATATATACATATATATATATATATATATATGTGCGTGTGTGCGTGTGTGCATATATATATATATATTTGTGTATATATATATATATATATACTTATATACATATATATTAGTTTGTATATATATATATATATATATATATAAATATATATATATATATATATATATATATACATAAGGAAATGCAGTTGCTCCTTAACATATTCTTTAATTAATACGATGGGTATATTGAAAATTTTCCTGTTAATACATTTATCGAGAAATGTACAACTGAAGAGGTATACGCACTTAAGACAGTAGATTTTTTTTAAAGATATTATATGTTTCAAATATCGATTCCTTTTCTATCTTTTTGGTTGAGTTTGATGTGATTCTACCACAGAGTGTATCGAGTTTCTATTTTGATATAAGCAGCTTTAACATTAAATAAATTCTATCTCTTTTTGTTCCTTCTTCTCTACCGTTATCCCTCCATCAAGGGGTCGGTTGCCTGATGCGTCCTCTCCAATGCATTCTATCGAAGGCATACTCTTCCATCAAACCTCTTCTCTCCATATCATCCTTCATCTTATCTTGCCATCTAATTCTTCTTTCCCATCGTTTTCCCTACATTAAGGGGTCGGGTGCTTGATGCGTCCTCTCCAATGCATTCTATCAAAGGCATACTCTTCCACCAAACCACTCCTCTCCATATCATCCTTCACCTTATCTCACCATCTAATTAAATGCCTATCTTTTGATCTTCTCCCCTTAACAGGTTCCTCCCAAGCTCTCTTCTCTCCCTCTACATTTTTGTTCTCTCTCTCTTCACAGTTAAAGGCAATCAAATATAGTTTTTACCATTCAGTTCCTTTAATCAGAGAATATCAGTCCACATATATCAATTGGTACTGACCAATCCTAGCTTAAAGTGAAGTTATAACTCGTCGATCCCTCTAGAGGGATATTATACCCGAGTAAATCGAGATTCCAAATCTAAGCTGGTAATAAATTGAACTCACCAAAGGGGAATAGCGATGTACATCATCTGTTTTAGGTCTAAATTGATTCAATGTTCTCAAAGACGTCCAGAGTATTGGACTTCATTTAGTAGGATTTTATGATCATTTATGAAATATATTTTTTAGTTATCAATGAGTGTTCCTTTTCTCTTTTTAATTTTAATTTTTTTCACATTTTTTTATTCTTTCATGGTCACTTCCTGGCTTAAATTTATTAAAATACTGTTAATAACATTACACTGTTAAAAAACTGTAATTTTAATCGGATATCCATTGTAAAAATACACGATTCAAAGCCGACTTTTCAAAAGTACTAGCGACCGTAATTTTTGCCTTAGTTTGTTATTGACTTTTAGGGGTTGGTGACTGTAATATCACTCCTTTACGTCAATATATTCGTTTTTTAAAACGGTAAATGCCTGGCAACATTTATTCGAGGAATTTTTACATTTTTACGACAAATTTTTGAAAGTGTAGTTTAAAACAACAAAGTAAAAATATGTGATTTAAAATAGACAATAACACCAAAAAACAGTGATCTATAATTATAAGATAATACCTATATCGTTCAAACTATATATTTGAAAATATACTTTTAAGCTATTCATGAATATATATAATTCTATTTTCTTAAAAACTATGATTATAAAATAATACCTATATCGTTTAAACTATGCATTTGGAAATATACTTGTATGTTATTCATAAATATGTATAATTCTATTTTCTTAAAAACTATTATTATAAAATAATACCTACATCGTTTAAACTATGTATATGAAAATATACTTTTAAGCTATTCATGAATATACATAATTCTATTTTCTAAAAAAACTACATTTATCACGATTCCTAGCTACAATATTATTTCTCTCTTCAACTCCAGTTTTAGCTCGGAGGCAGAGATGAGATTATATAGTGTAAGTCTCGATGAGGTTTCGGTATTTTATTTTCCAAAGAGCTAATGAAATATGTGAAAGTTAGAGTTCATCATTTATAAATGCAACCTTGTAAGAATTTAATGTATTTCAGAGAAGTTCTTGTGTATAGCGATGTTTCGTTGCTTGATATTATTATAATTATTATTATTATTATTATTATTATTATTATTATTATTATTATTATTATTATTGTTGTTGTTGTTGTTGATGTTGTTGTTGTTGTTGTTGTTGTTGTTGTCGATAATAATAATAATAATAATAATAATAATAATAATAATAATAATAATAATAATAATAATAATAATAATAATAATAATAATTATTATTATTATTATTATTATTATTATTACTATTATTATTATTATTATTATTATTATTATTACTTGCTAAGCTACACTCCTATTTGGAAAAGCAGGATGCTTTAAACCCAATTGCTCAAACAGTGAAAACAGCCCAGTGAGGAAAGGATGCAGTATAAACTTAATCATGAATAAGGATATTTATATTTCAAATTCCTACCACGTTAAAAATGTTATCAGTGATTTGTTCATATGATAATGGACACCACAATCAGGGGCTCTAACAATAATCTTTTATTATTTGGTCGTATACAATCAACAACTGCATCGTTAAGATAGATCCTGATTCCTGGGAAGAATCTGAAGAAAGAATCTAAAATCCCGAGTCGTGGAACCTTACCAGATACCAACAACATCAAGGAAAATGGTTATGATCTTATTTCCAAACTCGTTTTTGGGGGGGCTCTGCAAGGGACGTGTGCAAATCAGAGAACTGGTGTGGACAAGCTTATCACCTTCAACTTATCGAGCAGTGACATCATAGAAGTGCTTTAATTCTTACGATGAATCTTTTTCTGGTGAGATATCAGTCTGTTACCAGCGAGTTTTCCTCGACTTCCCGGCACACCAGGTGACACAATTGATAACATTTAATTTGAATTACCACCAATGAGTCAATATTGTGTTGACTTTCATACATATTGACTTATTGGGGGTAATTCGAATTAAATACTATCAATTGTTTCACTTAATGGGCCAGAAAATCAGGGAAAACTCGCTGGTAAAAGACTGATGCCTCGCCAGGTAAATCCTGAATTGCAGTTAGCAGTTAGGTTCCGACTTCTTTTGAGCCCCTGATGGCATAGTTGGAAGCAACTTGCCCTTTCAGTTGAAGGGGCTAGGATTCGATCCTAGTATGAGGTACAAATTTATATATATATATTTATATATATATATATATATATATATATGTATATATATACATATATATATATATATATATATATATAAATATATGTATATATATACATATATATATATATATATATATATATATATTTGTGTGTATTTCTGTTAGTCATACCCTGATGAGAGGGGGTGCGTATGTGTGTGTGCATATCTATCTGAATATTAGCCGTCATTTTTGACGGGTGGTGTACAATACTTATTGATTATCAATATATGATAGGTTTGATTATCTTAGGAGATCGTCTATATAAGACCAGAAAGTTATAAGGATATATATTTTAATGCTTATCATTAGAAGAGTTGGAAAACCCAGGCCTACATGACTGAGGGATATGAAGCGTGAAGTAGGATATGATGAATGGAGAAGTATTGATTTAAAAGCTCAAGATAGAATCGACTAGTGAAATCTAACCGAGGCCCTTTGCGTCAATAGGCGTAAGAGATGATGATGATGATGATGATGATTATGATGATGATGATGATGATGGTTATCATACAAGCGAACTGAATTTTAACTTGAAAACAATCGTGTGTATTTTTTGCATGCTATTCCATTACCTCCTATGGAAGACCTTACAAGAAGGAAAAGAAAATTTTAAAAATTTCACAGCAGTAACAGAAGGGTGAATTGTAATCTATCATCCCCCTTCAGAGGCCCAAAGGGGGTGGGGTAAAATATCCTATTAATAAACAGTCTAAAAGCTGTGTATACTATTCTTTCTACGAAATTATATTTTCCTCATTAACATGTAGCCATGTAAAAAGAGGAGAGGTTTTTTCAGATATTAGTAATTCTATAGATGTGTTTTTTGGAAAATCGTAATAAAATTTAATTCATTTTCTATATACGATAAAAAAAAGGCTTTTGCAAGTAGATGTTATTCATTGTTGAATGAAATCTACTAAGAAGCTTTTCTTAATATAACATATAAAATGAATCAAAATATTCTAACATTCAAAGCAACTCTTAAAATCTTCAAACTATTTTTTCATACGCATACATACATATGTACATATAATAATCATACATGTATATACATGCAAATAATATGCATACGAATATTTCCTCTATATGATGAGCAATTGCATGGGGAAAGTTCACGGTCATACCTTAGTGAGATGCGGTGGTTGTGGTTATGTTTAGATCTTGATAAACTGGTTTACTAGAAAAATTAAGATTTTTATTTTATGAAATGGAATATTATCTTCATAGATATGTTAAGTTCTTGGTAAACTGGTTTCTGTTAAAAAATATATCAAAATCATAACATCATTACATTTATTACAATTGCATATCTCGCTATGTATTACTGCGCAGATGCGAATCAGTCATTAAATAAAAGAGTTCCCCTTCCTGGGAACAAAGATTGCATGAGAATCTGGAACACCAGCCCACTGGAACACGATTCTCTCATGCATCATTATTAAAGAGAAACTGTCAGCATCAGCTCCTGAGGGAATTTTCCTCACCCTTCTCGTCAACAAAATTCTCTCCGGATTTGTTTTATGATATGTGTATGAGTTAAAAAATATATATATATATATATATATATATTCGTATATATATATATATATATATACGTATATATATATATATATATATATGTACGTATATATATATATATATATATGTACGTATATATATATATATATATATATGTACGTATATATATATATATATATGCTACTTAATCATGTTACTCTAATGAATACATAATGCGTTGGTGGCCTCCAAAAACCAAAGATAGTTTCTCCCGGACAGACTGTCCTGCAGATAGTAACAGCAAAAAATCATTTTACTTTTCTTAATTTATTATCAGTTTGTTTGTATATATATATAATATATATATATACATATATATATATATATATATATATAGATAGATAGATAGATAGATAGATAGATAGATAGATAGATAAATAGATAGATATATAAATAAATATTTTACTCATATATACCAATGTAAATATATACATGTACATAATAAAAAAAAACTAGGAATGGAAGTATATTACTGTGTACTATGCCCTCCTGTTTTTTTTTTTTATTATTTTTTTTTAAGATCAAACAATATTCCGTTATTCATTTTATCTATTTCAAATCAAGGATTAATTGAAAAGATCTGTTTTGATTATAGCCTCTATCCATAAGTCAATATAACCTAAGACATGCATTATAACCTTATAAAACACCAAAATCAATCTATAAAGACGAAAGAAATTAACCCTGCTAATCTCGGTTAATTTCACGCTAATATTTTTACGATCAAAATCAGGATTTATAGCTATCTCCCTCGCTCTTCATATGAGAATCATCAACCTCAAAGGTGTTAATCCTGCTAATTATTTGCACTATTATATTGGGTATTTAGGCATATTGGAGCTATATGTGACATCATGATTGAGAGTAAAATTCTATGGTTATTGTTATTGTAAATAATCATTGCTAAAATATGTGGCGGTGTAATGAAGTTACTCTTGATAACCACACACACAACCACACGTACACACACGGACACACACACCCACACAAACACACACCCACACACACACACACTCACACATACATACATATATATATATATATATACAGTATAAATGTATATTTACTTATATAAAAACCCATAGGCGTGTATATATATATATATATATAAACTGTATATGTATGTATATATACATATATATATATATATATATATAAATTTATATATATATACATATATATATATATATATATGTGTGTGTGTATATATATATATATATACATATATATATGTTTATATATATATATAAATGTATGTATATATACATATATACATATATATATATATATATATACATATAAATATATAAATATATATATATATATATATATAGCCATACACTAAATGTATATATATATATATATATAGCCATACACTAAATGTATATATATATATATATATATATGTATATATATATATATATATAGCCATACACTAAATGTATATATATATATATATATATATGTGTGTGTGTGTGTGTGTGTACATCTAGAAAGATTTGATTTATGATATCTGCTCAAAATGTACATCATATTGATTAATAGGTCATATCGGAGCTGTAAGAGGCATAATAAAGTTTGATGGATAACGTTATCAAATAATTTATCTGCAAAATGAAGGAATATGCTCTCAAGTTTTTTTTTTATGCAATTAAGGTTCATGACAAAGCATGATCATGTTATATAATTACACCTAATGATTTTCATATGAACACACAGGCATACATACACACATACACAAACACACACACACACACACACACACACACACACACATATATATATATATATATATATATACATATATATATATACATATATATATGTATATATATATATATATATATATGCATATATACATAAATATGTGTATATATGTATATATACACACATATATATACATATATGTGTGTGCATATATGTCTGAAGATGTTTGAATATATTTAGATATACAAAACATATGAATATATGTTTGATTTTCAAATCAGTTGAGATATCAACACGATACTGTTTTTTTTTTTTTTTTTTGTATAAAGCTTGCCTTGTATTAGTGCATGCTCTTGGTCGAGATAAAGCAGCTACTAAGAGGTTCAAATCTTACGAGAAAATTTATTAAAAACCGTTAAAGTCAATGCACAGACCAAGTAGAAGAAGAACCAAAAAGAAAAAAAAGATAATTTCAAGCACGATGATCGAAAGGGCTTGAACTTGGTGAAACTCTACGGAAATCAAATGAATATATCACTTACTTTAACACAAGTGAATTTCGTGCTATAGTTGGTAACGAGAGGGGCTGAAAAGAAAATGCAAGAATTTTCATAGCAAAAAACAAGGGGTATTGAACTATAAAAAACTTTAAGGATGTCAAATGAATATTACATTTACTTTCCACAGTGGAATTTTGTGCTATAGTCAAGATATTCATTCGATAACTAGGAGCTGAAAAAGGAAGAATTTTCAGCATAAACCTCTAAAATCTTATAAGCATATGTGCTCTATTAAACCTTAACTTTGGAGTAAGTGGATTCAAATTCCAAGAGACATTGAACAAGAAACTAAGACAAGGTAGCTTGTTTAAGAAGGGGAAGTGAAGGAAGGATAAAGAGTGAACTTACGTTAGAGCGGAGAAGAACTATAGTATTAAGGTATAAAAGGAAGAGATAAGGATTTAATATTATTCCTTTGATATTTTGAGAAAATTGTAACGAGGAATCTCCAAGAAAACTTTTCTAATTGAAAAGATAAAACGTTAAAATTAAATGTTTTAAATAAAACCTTACATGAAGGTAAATAATAATTCAGTGAATTGTTGAAACAATGTTGATTAAATAGAAATATAGTCATTCACGATACGATACACATGGAGTAAAATAACTTTTCCTATCAAAATGTTTATCTTATATCTTTTTTCTAAAGTATGAATAATAATCGAACAGTCGAAAGATAATAGATATCAGAGTTAAAATGTATAATTTGAAATCAATATATTCGATTTCGATTGAAAAGTAAAAAAAAAAAAAAAAAAAAAAAAAAAATTATACTTTGTTTTCACAGAACTCAGAAGACATTATACTTTGTTTTCACAGAACTCAGAAGACAAATAAAGTTTCAATGATCACTAAATGTGGTAAAAGTCTTAGGTTTGGACAGCTATTATGGAAGACGTCCTATCTTGATAACTTTCAGGTTTCGCCAAAGCATTTACATATAAATTAAATTTACCGAGGACTAGGCTATAAAGTTCCTTGGGGCTTATTCTATTTATCAGCAATAAGCGACAATAAATTACTTTCCTCAAATTAAAATTATAATTTTTTTCATCATATTGCCAGTAATAATCTTACTTTAAGAGAAAGAATTCGGAAGGTAGTCTATTTATTACCTCAACCTATGATGTTGGAAGGAGGTTATGTTTACGCCCCTATTTTTGTGTTTGTTTGTTTGTCTGTGTGTATTTGTTTATGAATATCTCCATGGCTACACTTTTACTCGTGGAGTAATGAAACTTGCAGGGATTAACTATTATGCAAAAAAATTGAAATTATTAAATTTTGGAATGTCAAGCAAAATGTCAAATTCAGGAAAACAGCCATGAGTCATAGAGACTTCAAACTTGGTTCATATATGAGTATAAGGAAATCCATGCCAATTAATACATGCTAAGGTAAAAAAACAAGGTCAAGGTCGAACAAAAGGTCGAGAAATGAGCTGTCACGGCGGAAGTCTGCGCTCAACTGAGTGCACCTCTAGTTTCCTATTAAATTACCTAATTTTGAATAACCTTCATTATTAGTTGGTGCTGTCTTCGTCTATAATAATGCATACCATAAAACAAACTACAATTAAAAAAATGAAAATAAAAACATTTGTCATAAAGAAGTTAAAATTTCGTAAATATATATATATATATATATATATATATATATATAAAGCTATATCACTTTTACCTGAGGTTATTTGTTCTTGAAACAAAAATATCTACTGACTCTTTCATGAATTGCTGCTTCACTGGTTACCTAATCAGCAAAGTAAACTACCTTGTAATTGCTTTCTAATAAAATAGCAAACAAAAGAGAAGTGAATACGAAAATGGTTCAAAATTTTATGCATAAAATAACATATTTCCTAACGTTTAAAATAATATATACCAAAAGAGATAATGTATTAGAAAGGTCTTAGAATATAGCTCAATGAAGTAGGAAAATTGTATTGTTCGAAGCTTGGCAAGCAGGATATGAGAGAACAATTCAAATAGAAATGATGAACGAGTTTTATACTTTTTTATGTATTTTTCTAGAGATTTATGATGGCTTTATGTATACAGTGTGACTTTGATTAATATATATATATATATATATATATGTATTTATATATATATATATATATATATGTATATGTGTGTGTGTATATATAAGTAGATGTATATTTATATATATACATATATATATATATATATATATGTGTGTATATATATATATATATATATACATATA
>NC_090751.1:98350848-98353348 GCF_036898095.1 Palaemon carinicauda | reverse complement strand
AACATGATTTAACTTTTTATATATATTTACGAAATTCTAACTTCTTTATGACAAATATCGTTTTTATTCTAATTTTTTTCATCGTAGTTTGTTTGAGGGTATACATTAATAAAAACGAAAATAACCTCAACTAATAATGAAGGTTATTCAAAGTCAGGCAATTTAACAGGAAACTAGAGGTGTACTCAGTTGAGCCCAGACCTCCGCCGTGACAGCTTATTTCTCGACCTTTTGTTCGATCTTGACCTTGTTTTTTGACCTCAGCATGTAATAATTGGCATGGATTTTCATATACTCATATATGAGCGAAGTTTGAAGTCTCTATGACAACGATGTCCAGACTCATGGCTGTTTTCCTGAATTGGACATTTTGCTTGACCTTCCAAAATTTAATAATTTCCAGATTTTTGCTTAACAGTTAATCCTTGCAAGTTTCGTTACTCTACGATTGAAAGTGCAGTCATGGAGCTGTTCATAAACAAACACACACACAGACACACACACAAACAAACATATAAACAGGGGGGAAAACCTAACCACCTTCCAACTTCATAGGTGGAGGTAATAAGTATCCTACCTTCCGAATTCTTTCTCTCAAAGTAAGATTATTACCAGTAATGTGATGAGAAAAAATGATAATTATCATTTGAGGAAAGTAATTTATTATCATTTATTGCTGATAAATAGAGTAAGCCCCAAGGAACTTTATAACCTAGTCCTTGGTAAATTTAATTTATATGTAAATGCTTTTGGGAAACCTGAAAGTTATCAAGATAGGACGTCTTTCATAATAGCTGTTTAAACATAAGAATTTTACCATATTTAGTGATCATTGATACTTTAAATGTCGTCTGAGTTTTGTGAAAACAAAGTATAAAGAGATTTGTTTTCACTTTTCTTCCGAAATCGATTATATTGATTTCAAATTATACATTTTAACTATGATATCTGGCATCTCTTGGCTGTACGAATATCATTCATACTTTGAAAAAAAATATAAGATGAATCTATCGATAAGAAAAATAATTTTCTTTTATGTGTATCATATCATGAATGACTATATTTCTATTTAATCAATATTATTTCAACAATTC
This sequence comes from Palaemon carinicauda, assembly GCF_036898095.1. Lineage (NCBI taxonomy): Eukaryota > Metazoa > Arthropoda > Malacostraca > Decapoda > Palaemonidae > Palaemon > Palaemon carinicauda. The sequence goes on along the minus strand of NC_090751.1, from coordinate 98,352,254 downwards.
ACTGAATTATTATTCACCTTCATATAAGGTTATATTAATTGTATATGACCGTTTTTCATCGTAAGAATTAAACTTCTTAGTAGCTGCTTTATCTTGATCAAGAGCATGCACTAATATAAGCCAAGCTCTCTCTCTCTCTCTCTCTCTCTCTCTCTCTCTCTCTCTCTCTCTCTCTCTCTCTCTCTCTCTCTCTCTCTCTCTATATATATATATATATATATATATATATATATATATATATATATATATATATATATATATATATATATATATATATATATATATATATATATAAAGACAGTTTCGTGTTGATATCTCCACTGATTTGAAAATGAAATGCATATTCATATAATTTGTATATTTAAATGTATTCAAACATCTTCACACATATATGCACATACACAGACAGACTCAAATCACACATGTATATATGTATGTATGTTTTTTCAAAAAGGCCCATAAAAGAAACACAGGAAATATGAATAAATCACACTATATTTCGGTCAATAAACATCGACCCTCTTCAGGATGTAAAGTAAAAATGAGGAATACAGTGAAGAGTGACGGTTTATATATGAAAGCAAAAGGGTGTGTTCAATTGTTCTATAGTTGTTATAATTGCTGGAAGGATTAGCCTAATTTAATTACATCCAGGTGCGTCTTCTTATTGTTGAGCCGCTCGGAGGAAATCTTGACCTCTGATGCATACTGGTGGTCGGTCTCCGTGGATTTTCTTCTTAATGATAGGGTTGAGAAGAGTATTATCCACTGTGTCAGCTTTCCATTGGCCCCCTGATAGGTTCATTGTGTTTGATTGATTTATGATGGCTGATTCCTGGATTTTTCTTCTGTACGGACAGGTACTCTTAAAAACCAAAAGACGAGTCACTCCAGTTAATCTGGTGCCTAAATCCCTCCAATTTTTACAGAAATGTCGTGATAACTAAAGAAATGAATGTAGGAAATAGAGAAAGTTGGTTTTCTATACACAGTGAAATTATACCCCGTCGATTCCCTGTGCATAGAAAACTAACTTTCTCTATTTCCTACATTCATTACTTTAGTTATCACGACATTTCTGTAAAAATTGGAGTAGCTTGCAATCTATTTCTTAGAGGTTTGAGAATCTGTTCCCCAGCCTACCTAAATAAAGAATTTAAAATCATTCGTAAACAACTCGCCCAGCTATTCTACCCGACGTATGTCATAGAAAAGGCCATCAACAAAGCCAACACGATATATTATAAAGATCATTATGTTACTAACCAAAGAGATTTTAAGAATAAGATAAAACTCCCATATATAGAAGGTATTAAAATATAACAAATCATATAAAAACTGAGAACCCCTTTGTTTTTTCATATCCAAACACCATAGTGAGCGCCCTTATTAATGTTTATCAAAAT
>NC_090751.1:98338348-98345848 GCF_036898095.1 Palaemon carinicauda | reverse complement strand
TATATATATATATATATATATATATATATATATATATATATATATATATATATATATATATATATATATATATATATATATATATATATATATATATATTACTCATACGAATATCATAAAACAAATCCGGAGAGAATTTTGTTGACGAGAAGGGTGGGGAAAATTCCCTTGGGAGCTGATGCTGACAGTTTCTCTTTAATAATGATGCATGAGAGAATCGTGTTCCAGTGGGCTGGTGTTCCAGATTCTCATGCAATCTTTGTTCCCAGGAAGGGGAACTCTTTTATTCAATGACCGATTCGCATCTGCGCAGTGATACATCGCGAGATATGCAATTGAAATAAATGTAATGATGTTATGATTTTGATATCATTTTTTAACACAACCAGTTTACCAAGAACTAAACATATCTAAGACAAGATTATCTCTCTCAAAATGAAAATCTCAATTTTTCTAATAAACTTGTTTATCATGATCTAAACATACGCATATGCACTTCCTTTCACCAAGGTATGACCATGACCTCTTCACTTCCAATTGCTCTTTATCATATAGGGGAAATATTTGTATATATATTATTTGTATGTCGATATATGCATAATTCTTGTATGTATATATGCACCACACCTATCGCATCTCCGTGAACTTTCCCCATGCAATTGCTCTTTATCATATAGGGAAAATATTTGTATGCATATTATTTGCATGTATATATATATGTATAATTCTTATATGCATATATGTAGATATGTATGCGTATGAAAAAATAATTTGAAGATTTCAAGAGTTGCTTTGAATGGTAGAATATTTTGATTCGTTTTATACGTTATATGAATGGTAGAATATTTTGATTCGTTTTATACGTTATATCAAGAAAAGGTTCTTCGTACATTTTATTCAACAATGAATAACACCTACTTGCAAAAGCTTTTCTCTATTGTATATAGAAAGTGAATGAAAATTTATTACGATTTTCCAAAAAAAAAAAAAAAAAAAACAAAAAAAAAAAACACATCTATAGTTACTGGTATCGGAAAGAACCTCTCCCCTTTTTACATAGCCACATGTTAAAGAGGAACATATCATTTCGTAAAAAGAATAGTATACATAGCTTTTAGACTCTTTATTAATAGGATGTTTTACCCATTGGTAACCCTTTGGACCTCTGAAGGGGGATGATAGATTACAATTTACCCTTCTGTTACTGCTGTGAGTTTTTAAAAAATGTTCTCTTCCTCCTTGTAAAGTCTCCCATAAGAGGTAATGGAATACATGCAGAAAATACATACGGATGTTTTCAAGTCAAAATTCAGTTCGCTTGTATGATAACCACCACTATCATCATCATCATAATCATCATCATCATCATAATCATCATCATCATCATAATCATTTTCATCATCATCATCTCCTACGCCTATTGACGCAATGGGCCTCTGTTAGATTTCACTAGTCAATTCTATCCTGAGGTTTTTAAATCAATACTTTTCCATTCATCATATCCTACTTCACGCTTCATATCCCTCAGCCATGTTGGCCTAGATTTTCCAACTCTTATAATGATAAGCATTAAACTGTATATCCTTATAACTTTCTGGTCTCATAAAGATGATCTAAGATAATCAAACCAATTATATATTGACCATCAATAAGTATAGTACACCACCCGTCAAAAATGACGGCTAAATATATACATAGATATGCACACACGCATACACACCACCTTGCATTATGGCATGACTAATAGAAATACACACACAGACACACCCACACACACACACATATATATACAGTATATATATATATATATATATATATATATATATATATATATATATATATATATATATATATATATATATATATACTGTATATATATATATATATATATATATATATATATATATATATATATATATATATATATATATATACTGTATATATATATATATATATATATATATATATATATATATATATATATATATATATATATATATATATATATGTATATATATATGTATATATATATGTATATATATATATATATATAATATATATATATATATATATATATATATATATATATATATATATATATATATATATATGTATATATATATATATATATATATATATATATATATATATATATATATATACATATATATACATATATATCTATATATATATATATATATATATATATATATATATATATATATATATATATATATATATATATATATATATATATATTTACATATATTTAAATTTCTACCTCATACCGGGATCGAACCATAGCCCTTTCAAATAAAAGGGCAGGTCGCTTCCAACTATGCCAATAGAGGCTCAAAAGAAGTCGGAACTTAACTGTTAACTGCAATTTAGGATTTACATGGCGAGACATCAATCTCTTACCAGCGAGTTTTCCCAGAGTTCCCGGCCCACCAGGTGACATAGTTGATAGTATTTAATTAGAATTACCCCTAATGAGTTAATATGTATGAAAATCAACATAATATCGTGCTCAAATAGAAATAAATTTTTACCTCATAGGAATTTATTTTTATTTGAGCACGACATTGTATTGATTTTCATCCATATTGACTAACTAAGGGTTAATTCGAATTAAATTCTATCAATTGTATCACCTAGTGGGCCGGGAAGTCGGGGAAAACTCGCTGGTAAGAGACTGATGTCTCGCCAGGTAAAGATTCATCGTAAGAATTAAAGCACTTCTATGATGTCACTGCTCGATAAGTTGAAGGTGATAAGCTTGTGGCGGGATGTTGCAAAACAACCCCGACACCCTTGAATCTTACTCACTGACAATGGTCTCCTTAACACCTACTTTCCCATTACATTATCTAAAACTGGACTCTTAGACAAAAGGACACAAAAAACAAAACATAACATAATCTTAAAACTATATATTTCTTACTAACTATAATAAATCCAATCAAAACCATCCACATTCAAAATACTTAACACTAATCATAAACAACATTAAATATAAAAACGTAACACCATTCAAATAAACGGAAAAAACCTAACAAACTTAAATTACACCGCACACCAACACCAAAAATGAATATATATATATATATATATATATATATATATATATATATATATATATATAATATATATATATATATATATATATATATATATATATATATATATATATATATATATATATATATATATATATATATATGAATTATCTTGTATAAATATTTTATGGACACCAACACAAAGCCGACTGTCTTTTACGGCAACTACCACAATCACAGCTTTGTTATCAAGAGATTACACTGGGTGGCAATTTGCTACAACTGCCACGCTGAATTGATTGTTAGTCATCATCCCCATCATCATCATTATCATCATCATCATCAACAATCCAAATACAAAGGCCAGGTCATCATCGGTTCAGCAATCCAAAAGCACAGTCTAACACAATTAATTACAGGCCAGGTCATCAACAATTATCCAAATCCAAGCAGTCATGCCAAGTTCCTTATTAAAGCCAAGTCGTCATCAATTACTGTCATATTCAAAGAAAATCTCTCCAAAGGAGGAATCACGGCCTGCCAAAATAAAAAAGAAAAACACTTACGAACACTCCTAACTAACTGAACTATTGCACTATAATCAAAGATAAATAACAAATTGTTCCTATCATTCACAATCATGATAAGCAAAGATAAACAAAACTGTACTTACTCAGAAAATCAATAATCACTTCCTCGCTGGTAAAGAAAAATAATAAATCCAGCGTTCACACAACTGACGGTTACAGCAGTCAAATCAAAATAAGCATTCACCCAAGACATTCACCACTGTCGTAACCTAGCTAAAAACATAAAAAAACAATCTCATTCAAACCAACAGTCTTTCTCACCACAAACAATCATTCGCTAACTACTTTCGCTCGCTAACACACTCTCTCTCTCTCTCTCTCTCTCTCTCTCTCTCTCTCTCTCTCTCTCTCTCTCTCTCTCTCTCTCTCTCTCAGGATTTGGCAAAAAACAAAAATAAAAATAAACCAAAAATAAATCCTCCACATTCCTCCCCCCTTACTTTGCCAAATCCTTCTCACACAACACTTACATTATTTTTTTCATAACCCAGTCGCAGTCGGGAACGGGACCTCTACTCCGAGTAACTGGGCCCCCATATACTCTCTCATTACTTCTTCCTTATCACAATCATTCGCTACATTAACACTATTCCTATCTAAATCTCTATCATCTAATATATCATGTACAATCATATCCACCTCGTTCTCATCTGGCCCTATAATTACACTCATTTCTGTAAACAGTTCATCCATTTCATCAAAAACATTCTCAACTTTAGCAAAAGATTCATTCATGCTACTTATCATTCTCCTGTCTCTCATTCTTGCGTTATTCATTTTTTCTTTTACATCATCTAACGAAAAGCCACACACACTATAAGTATCATTCATACTCAGCCACGTTTCATCTGTATTAATACATTTATCCTCCACACTCACTTGTACATTTACACCCTTGTCATACCTATTCGTATTCTTACCTATACCTATAAATTTCCCTTGCACTTTCTCCTCACTTAAAACTTTCAAACGCCTCTTTTTCCTATATTCAACTAACACTAATTGCTTATTTTCCAGCCCTAACTTCTCATGCATACTAGATTCATACTTGCTCATTTCCAACCAATTATTCATCCCATTCTCACAAACATTGATCCTATTCCTTCCACACACACAGGAGGACTCACCCAGCTGAACCCTCTTACACTCTAGTTTCCCGAACATCCTGGCTGATTTACTCGCTTCTTCCTACATACTCTAGCTATATGCCCATCTGCACCACATTCAGTACACTTACCCGGTGGCTCCTTGCACATTCTAGCATAATGACCATCCTTACAACAATTACCACAAATCACATTCGTACGATTACTCCTACATCCACTTGCTATATGCCCAATCATACCACACCGAAAACACTTAACCTCTTTCTCTTTCTTGCACTCGCTAATTCTATGCCCTACCTCACCACATCCAAAACAAGCACCTAGAGCCCATCTGCATTCATTCTTCTTATGACCTACTTTCCCACACCTATAACACTTTTCATCACGGACACGGCTATCTGACATACCTCGATGTGCACTCACACTCCTATCCCTATTGCACCAATTACCCTGCCTAAATCCTTCATCTGTCCTTACAGGTATTCCCACATTACTTGCCCTAACACTCCTATCTACTACATTATCAGCTACCTTCATTGGTCCTCTCAAAATTGCATCTTTATAACTATCAAATTCTATTACACTTTCTTCCATTCCAGTTCTTACACTCACAGATTTACTTTCTTTCATACACATATCTAACTCATAATCCTCAACTATCTCTAGTATATCATCCCATGTCAATCTCTCTTGCGTCCACCTCATTTTCTCCTTGCGTTTCAAATTAATAAACTCAGCAACATTCTCAGGTACAGTAGCCAAAAACTTTCTCATTAACTCCTTATTCTCATTTATACCTTCATCCCCATACTTCTTCCTAGCTAACGTTTCCAACCTACATACGTACATTGATATCGCTTCTCCTGCATTCATCCGTGCTTCATCAAAATCATTCTTACGCTTATACTTAACACTCCCTTTCATACGTTTTACCTGCTCAATTATTCTCTTTTTCACACTTTCATAATCAACGTCCCCTACATTCATTATCACTCCATACATCGTCAACAAATACCCAGTCAAATATTCTCCTAACTCCCTAGCCCAAACTCTTTTACTATCACCATACTTATCCTGACAATACCTCTCATACTCCTTGAAAAAATCATATACATCCCTACTGCTATGCTCATTGAACCTTTCACACCGAGGTACCTCTCTCATAAACACAGTCTTACACACATCACGTTCATTCTCACTGCTATCATCACTGTCTACTTCCTTGTTACCTTCTTCCTCATTTGAATATAATGAATCCACTTCCACACTTAAATTCCTATCCTTAACCATTCCCTTCTTACCCTTTTTCTTACTTACCACTTTCACCCATTCACGATCATCCTTGCTATCATCCTGACACTTTTTCTTCTCTTTCTTTACATCACTTTTACCTTTCTTATTCTTCCTATTACATTTTTGTTCATCCTTACTATGCCTAATTCCCTTATCTTCAATCTCACTAGCACTATTACTATTACTATCACTATCACTTCCTTTCCCATTATCACTAACCTTAGCCTTCTCATCCACTATCAACCCATTACCCGAAACTGAGGACACTCCTCCGACTGGACCTTCACCCATTATAGTTTTCATCATCCCCATTACTTGCCCCATCATATCTTCCATTCGTTTCTCCGTCCGTTCTTCATTCTCCCGCATCCTCATCTCAACACCCTCTTCCACTCTCTCTACAGTTCCCTGAATTTCCCTCAGTTTCCTATGCATCTCCTGATTCTCACACCTTAACCACTTATTCTCTTGCAACAATTTCTCCTCACGCTCCTTACTCAGCCGCAATTCCTCCTTCAAAAACCTCAACTGCTCCTCCATTTTTCATCAACCTTATATCTAATATCTTATCCTATCAGTCCTTCGTCTAAGAGTCCAGCTTCAATCCCACCTCGGCTGTCCATGTTCGGGCGCCAAAATAATGTGGCGGGATGTTGCAAAACAACCCCGACACCCTTGAATCTTACTTACTGACAATGGTCTCCTCAACACATACTTTCCCCTTACGTTATCTAAAACTGGACTCTTAGACAAAAGGACACAAAAAACAAAACATAACATAACCTTAAAACTATATATTTCTTACTAACTATAATAAATCCAATCAAAACCATCAACATTCAAAATACTTAACACTAATCATAAACAACATTAAATATAAAAACGTAACACCATTCAAATAAACGGAAAAAAAAACCTAACAAACTTAAATTACACCGCACACCAACACCAAAAATGAATATATATATATATATATATATATATATATATATATATATATATATATATATATATATATATATATATATATATATATATATATATATATATATATATATATATGAATTATCTTGTATAAATATTTTATGGACACCAACACAAAGCCGACTGTCTTTTACGGCAACTACCACAATCACAGCTTTGTTATCAAGAGATTACACTGGGTGGCAATTTGCTACAACTGCCACGCTGAATTGATTGTTAGTCATCATCCCCATCATCATCATTATCATCATCATCATCAACAATCCAAATACAAAGGCCAGGTCATCATCGGTTCAGCAATCCAAAAGCACAGTCTAACACAATTAATTACAGGCCAGGTCATCAACAATTATCCAAATCCAAGCAGTCATGCCAAGTTCCTTATTAAAGCCAAGTCGTCATCAATTACTGTCACATTCAAAGAAAATCTCTCCAAAGGAGGAATCACGGCCTGCCAAAATAAAAAAG
>NC_090751.1:98328348-98333348 GCF_036898095.1 Palaemon carinicauda | reverse complement strand
GAGTTACCTTTAAAACTTCGACGCTCAAAAAAGGATAGAGAAACGACCATCCTTTTGCATGGAATTCCAAAGAGATAGGCCAATAAACTTGTTAAGTCATTTTGTCCTTTTAGTCCCTTTTTACAAAGAGAGTCAAGACATTTAGGAATAAAAGCGAGTCATTCAGGCGAGGGATCTGAATTCATGGAGTAAGGACAGTAAACGTTAGAATTTACGAGGTAGATGAACACTTTTATATATATATATATATATATATATATATATATATATATATATATATATATATATATATATATATATATATATATATATATATATTTAACAGGCCGAAATGAGTCTCTCTTCATAGTTTATATATGGTAGATCTATTTTTACTGTTATTGATCTTAAAATATTTAATGTTAATCATATATTACTTTTCTTATGATTTATAATTTTTCCTTCCTTCCTTTCCTCACTAAGTTATTTTTCCATATTGGGGTCCTTGGGATAAAGAAAAAAAAACATAGGCAGATGTATTACTATGCAGCAAGGATGAATGTGTATATATATATATATATATATATATATATATATATATATATATATATATATATATATATATATATATATATATATATATATATATATATGTGTGTGTGTGTGTGTGTGTGTGTGTGTGTGTGTGTAAGTAGAAAACCTATGAATTTAACTGCACATTAGCTGAAGATTTTTGTAAGATATATCTTTTGATGATTTTTATATATTGTTTAGATGTTCTTAGTAAGTTCTTTGTTAGGGAATTTTGAAATGGAAACGTTTAGCATAAAAGTACGCATATACATACACATACACGTGCATACGTACTCACACACTCACACACACACACACACACACACACACATATATATATATATATATATATATATATATATATATATATATATATATATATATATACTGATCTATTTATTTGTATTTACATCTACATACACTTACACATGCACACACACACAAACATACATATATACATATATATATATATATATATATATATATATATATATATATATATATATATATATATATATATATATATATATATATATATATATATATATATATATATGTATATATATATATATATATATATATATATATATATATATATATATATATATACGTGTGTGTAATTTATATAAAAATGCTCCAGCAAAAACCAACAACTTCGATTAGGCATTGCAAAAAATAATTAAGAAGAACTACTCTTCGCCTAAGAAAGTTCCAGGATAATCTTCCAAACAACTACAAAGAAAAATTCCAGAGAATTCCTGGAATATCACTTAACCTCACGAAAAGTTTTACAATAAAGACTCACAAGATGGAACACTGCAGACGACGTGGGGTCAATTTGGGATAATTAACCAGCATTCGCAGAAGTCTCTTGTGATCTCTTCAGTCGAAAGTGGCCTCTTTCTTGCCTAGAGGGTGATATGTAATGAAGGGTTGAAGCAGAAAGGTTAATTGCGGTTTTTTATCATAATGATATTTAAGTACAATATCACAACAACAACAACGAGAATAAGAACAGCAACGGCAACAACAACAACAAAGGCAAAAACAACAACAACCACACAATAACAACAACAATAACAACAAATGCAACAACAACAACAACAAATGCAACAACAACAGCAACAACATGAACAAATGCAAAAATAAACAACAACAACAACAACAACAATAAGAACAACAACAACAAATGCAAAAACAACAACAACAACAAATGCAAAAACAACAACAACAACATCAAGAATAATAATAAGAAGAACAACAACAAATGCAAAAACAATAACAACAACAATAACAACAACAACAACAACAACATGAACAAATGCAAAAATAAACAACAACAACAATAAGAACAACAACAACAACAACAACAACATCAAGAATAATAATAATAAGAAGAACAACAACAACAAATGCAAAAACAATAACAACAACAATAACAACAACAACAACAAGAATAAGAAGAAGAAGAAGAAGAAGAACAACAACAACAACAAATGCATAAACAACAGCAACAACAACAACAACAACAGCAACAATAATAATAATAATAATAATAATAATAATAATAATAATAATAATAATAATAATAATAATAATAATAATAATAGTGAAAATATTTTGATATAATGAAAAAAATCTATCCATTAATAATAATAATAATAATAATAATAATAATAATAATAATAATAATAATAATAATAATAATAATAATAATAATAATAACGTAATAAAGAAAATATAACCAGCAAATTAGAAAGCAAAGTATAGTGAAAATGTAATGGCATTTTGAAGTCAAAGACTATATAGCGCAGAAACAGGACATCAAGGAAAAGGTAAAAAGAGCTACAAACAGCTCAAATCCATTTGAGATTTTCCCTTTTTTTCGGATTTTCTCAAAGAATTCAGATCAAAAGTCAAATTCTTGAAACGGAATGTGTGTTACGAAAACTGTTGGCTTGTGTTATTTCAGAGGCGGAAAAATATAAAGGCATCGTAAAAGAAATGTGTTTCTTGGTAGCTGCTAAGACCCAAATCATTGGTATTCTGTAGAGGATATGTCTGGTGTTTCATTTCTTATATTAAGTGACAAACATTTATGGTATTTTATTACTTATATTCAATGACAAACATTTATGGTATTTTATTACTTATATTCAATGACAAACATTTATGGTATTTCATTCCTAATATTGATTGACCAACGTTTATGGCATTTTATTACTCATATTCAATGACAAAAATTTATAGTATTTCATTCCTTATATTCTATGACAAACATTTATTATATTTCATTATATTCTAAAAAAGAAAAATGTATGGTATTTCATCCCTTGTATTCAATGATAAACATTTATGGTATTTCATTCCTAATATTGATTGACAAACGAATATGGTTTTTCATTCTTTATATTAAATGACAAACATTTATTTTATTTCCATATATTCTATAAAAAAAATCTGGTATTTCATTCCTTACATTAAATGACAAAAATTTATGGTATTTCATTCCTTATATTCAATGACACACATTTATGGTATTTCATTCCTTATATTACATGATAAACCTTTCTGGTATTTCATTCCTTATATTCAATGACAAACATTTATTTTATTTAATTCCTTATATTCAATGACAAACATTTATTGTATTTCCCTATATTCTATAAAAAAAATTATCTGACATTTCATTCTTTGTATTCCGTAGAGAAAATTTCTGGTGTTTCATTCCTTATATTCTATAGAAAAAAATATCTGATATTTCATTCCTTATATTCTACAGAAAATACTTCTGGGGTTTCATTCCTTATATTCTGTAGGAAACATTTCAGGCATTTCATTCCTTATATTCTATAGAGAACATTTCTTTTGTTTCATTCCTTATATTCTATAGAGAATATTTCTGGTAATTCATTCCTTATATTCTACAGAAAATACTTCTGGCATTTCCTTACGTATATTCTTCAGACAATATTTCTGGTGTTTCATACCTTATATTCTATCGAGAAGCTATCTGGAGAGAGAGAAAGAGAGAGAGAGAGAGAGAGAGAGAGAGAGAGAGAGAGAGAGAGAGAGAGAGAGAGAGAGAGAGAGAGAGAGAGAGAGAGAGAGAGAGAGATACTCTGTAGATTAATGCAAACCAATAAAGGATCCTATTCAGAAACACTTAAAAATAAATATAAATAATTATATGACCTAGAAAAGATGCTTAGAATATGGGAAGTAACAATAAAAAAGATAAAAAAAACATGTTATGCTTCCATGCTAACAAATTAATAAAACTAACAGCATTCTCAATAAATATTGCATATTAAAATCGTGAGTAGACAAAATGCCTAATGACAAAATGTCAAAAGACATAACGACAAAACGCCTAATTCTTACAATTGGGCATGATGCTAACAGCTAAATGAATAACAGACTAAAAGCCAAACAATGCAAAATGATCTGCCTCATTCTTAATAGCATTTGCAAAAAAAAAAAAAAATTAAGGTAAGAATATATAATCTAAGAAAAAAAAGTATAGTATGCATTTTAAATCAATGACACAAATTCTCAAACTTTTTGTTACGTAACTCGACAACTCTCATAGTATACTTACTGTTTTTATTCAATGGTTCATCAATTTGTATTTTCATAAGAATTTGAAAAAAGAAAGAGAATAAAATATGCACAAATTTCTATAGTTACATATATCAAAAAAGCCTAATGCAAATGTTAAGAAAGGTGTATATGAAAGTGTTCTATTAGAATTTCAGAAGAAAAACATCTCTACCGCATCATACGAAAATACTCTTTCAACTTTTCTCCTTTGTAAACTTGAATATTTTTCTTTGGGGGGAAGATGAATTAAGGTCCTTCAGTACGAATGTTTAGACTTGAATTATCTGGTCCTAATGACCTCTCTCATCGGTACAGTCTGAATGATCTTTCTGTTATCATATGAACAAATCACTGATAACACTTTTTAACGAGGTATGAATTTGAAATATAAATATTCTTATTCATGATTTAGTTTATGCCGAATCCTTTCCTCACTGGGCTATTTTCACTGTTGGAGTCCTTGGGCCTAAAGCATCCTGCTTTTCCAAATAGGATTGTAGCTAAGAGAATAATAATAATAATAATAATAATAATAATAATAATAATAATAATAATAATAATAATAATAATAATAATAATAATATTAGGATTGTAGCTAAGAAAATAATAATAATAATAATAATAATAATAATAATAATAATAATAATAATAATAATAATAATAATAATAATAATAATAATAATAATAATAATAATAATAATAATAATAATAGTGAAAATATTTAGATATAATGAAAAAATCTAACCATTAATAATAATAATAATAATAATAATAATAATAATAATAATAATAATAATAATAATAATAATAATAATAATAATAATAATAATAATAATAATAATAAT
>NC_090751.1:98298348-98318348 GCF_036898095.1 Palaemon carinicauda | reverse complement strand
TGACAAACATTTATGGTATTTCAATCCTTATATTCAGTGACAAACATTTATGGTATTTCATTCCTTATATTTAATGACAGACATTTATTGGCTTCCCTTATATTATATCGAAAAAATATCTGGTACTTCATTCCTTATATTCTATAGAAAAAATATTTGGTATTTCATTCCTTATATTCTACAGAAAATTCTTCAGGTGTTTCATTTCTTATATTCTATAGAAAATAATATCTGGTATTTCATTCCTTATATTCTACAGAAAATACCTCTGGTGTTTCATTCCTTATATTCTGTAGAAAACACTTCTAGCATTTCTTTCCTAATATTCTATAGAGAACATTTCTTTTGTTTCATTCCTTATATTCTATAGAGAATATTTCTGGTAATTCATTCCTTATATTCTACAGAAAAAAAAACTTCTGGCATTTCCTTACTTATATTCTATAGACAACATTTCTGGTGCTTCATTCCTTATATTCTATCGAAAGCTATCTGGAGAGAGAGAGAGAGAGAGAGAGAGAGAGAGAGAGAGAGAGAGAGAGAGAGAGAGAGAGAGAGAGAGAGAGAGAGATACTCTGTAGATTAATGCAAACCAATGAAGGATACTATTCAGAAGCACTTAAAAATAAATATAAATAATTATATAACCTACAAAAGATGCTTAGAATATGGGAAGCAGTAATAAAAAAGATAAAAAAATATGTTATGCTTCCATGCTAACAAATTGATAAAACTAAGAGCAGTCTCAATAAATATTGCACATTAAAATCGTGAGTAGACAAAATGCCTAACGACAAAATGTCTAAAGACATAACGACAAAACGCCTAATTCTTCCAATTGGATATAATGCTAACAGACAAATGACTAACAGACTAAACGCCCAACAATGCAAATTGATCTGCCTCTTTCTTAATAGCATTTAGAAAAAAAAAAAATAAAGTAAGAATATATAATTTAAGAAAAAAAGTATAGTATGTATATCAAATTAATGACACAAATTTTCACGTTTTTTGCTACATAACTCGATAACTCTCATAGTATACTTACTGTTTTGTTCAATGGTTCATTAACTTTTGCATTTTTATAACAATTTAAAAAAAGAAAGAGAATAAAATATATACAAATTTATATAACTATATATATTAAAAAAGCCTAATGCAAATGTTAATAAAGGTGTATATGAAAGTGTTCTATTAGAATTTCAGAAGAAAAACATCTCTACCGCATCATAAGAAAATACTCTTTCAACTTTTCTCCTTTGTAAACTTGAATATTTTTCTTTGGGGGGAAGATGAATTAAGGTCCTTCAGTACGAACGTTTAGACTTGAATTCTCTGGTCCTAATGACCTCTGTCCTTGGTACAGTCTGAATGAACTTTTTGTTGAATTGTTTTTTTAATTGTTCAGTGGGACCTTTCATCGGTCAGTGAATGTACTTGTCTTTATGCTTCGGGTATTCACTCATAAGTAACATATTTTCTGAATATTTTCATGAAAAATCACAAAATGAATTTATAAGTCATACCTTTGAATTAAATAATGTATTAGAATGAAAAAAAGAAAATCAGACAATGGGTAGGTGAAGTAAAATTTGGAAATGAAATTTCCTGAAATTACATATAAAAATCAGACTAAATATCACTTTAGTGAGATCGGTGATACTGTATGGACGTGAGTCATGGTATGACAATGAAACAATCGCCAATAGATTAAGTAGATTTGAGAACAAAGCCCTCAGAAGGTTATTAGGAGTTAATGGTAGGAAAGGATTAGAACTGAAACCATAAGAGATATTACTCGAGTGCCATATGTGGATGAGATCATGATGAGGGGTAGATGGAGATGGTTTGGATATGCTCTTCACCCTCCCCAAAAGAGATTAGTTCACCAAACGTTCATCTGGGCTTCACAAGGGACTAGAAGAGTTAGAAGACTCAGGCCTACATGACTGAGTACTATGAAACGCGAAGTAGGAGATGAATGGAGAAGTATTGATGTAAAAGCTCAAGATAGAGACGACTTGTGAAATCTAACCGAGTCCCTTTGCGTCAATAGTCGTAGAAGGTGATGACGATGATGATGATGATGATGATGACTAGCAATATTTTATATTTCATTCATAAAATATTACTTTAACAAGTGATATCTTTTTAGTTCTATTCAAAGACAAACGGCTAATATAAATAGTAATTTCAGTTCTTCAACCATTTGATACGAATAGTGTAACATATACTCTATAGGTTCATAGATTATGCACTTATTAGCCTTAACTCTGATTGATTGGAAGGAAAATATGAATGAATTTCATATGGAATTTCACAGGATCTATTTGTTATAGACTTTATATTGGTTGTTGTTATTATCATTATTATTATTATTATTATTATTATTATTATTATTAGCTCGGCTATAACCCTAGTTGGAAAACCAAAATACTACAAGCACAAGGGCTCCAACAGGAAAGAATAACCCAGTGAGGAAAGGAAAAGAGGAAATAAATAAACGATATGAGAAATAATGAACAATTAAAATCAAATATTTAAAAAACAGTAAAAACAACCAAACAGATATTTTATATATTAACTATAAAAAGACTTATGTTTGATGCTTATTTCTAATAAAGTCTGCATGTATGTATTTAACCGTTCATAAACAATCAATTTCTTTTCTTATTCTGATTTCGAAATCATGTTACAGCTTTAAGGACCTCCAAGTCTAAAAGAAATATTATTACTCATTGCTCTTTGATGTCACTAATTAAATCAAAGTTCACTTAAGAATTCACTTTTTTTCTCATTTCCTATTGGGTATACTTCAAGCTTCTAATATTTTAATGTCGATGCTAGGTAATTAAAACACACACACACAGAGACACACACACATTTATATATATATATATATATATATATATATATATATATATATATATATATATATATATATATATATATATATATATATATATATATATATATATATATATATATATATATATATATATATATATATATATATATATATATATATAACGGATGTTGAGCGAAGCGAAAAATCAATTTTTGGGTGAGATGGCCATGTCGTCCTGATGGAAGTTCCTATAGGGTAGCTTCCTAGGGTATATTACAACTACGGCGATATTCCCAGAGAATTTACCTTAAGGTACCAGAATTCTAACTCCTGGAGCGAGTATCCCTCGTGAAAGGGATATTGCGACATATCAGAGGACGTATTCTTGACACGCCACATGTCAATCTGCATCCTGGACAGAGATTTCGTCTCGTAGGAGGGATTGGCAAGAAACGAATTCGGGAAAGAAAAAGGGGAGCCGCTCCCAAGGCTTCCCTATCCTCCGATTCGTATGCGTGCCTGGCGCCAATCCTGGCGCCATCTGTATTCCTTGTAGCGTACACGAGGTGCTACAGATACTGTATGTAGGGAGGGGTCCTACAGCCCTTTCTTAGAAAGGCAAGGGCGGGTCCATCAGGACGACATGGCCATCTCACCCAAAAATAGATTTTTCGCTTCGCTCAAAATCCGTTTTTTGGGCTCAAGCCATGTCGTCCTGATGGAAGTGTACCAGAGCATTACTGTATCTGTGGATTCTCTTAACGTGCCGTACTCCCCGGATGTAATTTTTCCCGGTCGACTAGACCTAGAGACCTAAGATGTTACCGTTATACATCTTTTCAACTAACTATAAACCATGTTATAGCTTCCTGCCCCCTACAGGGAAGAGTCCTACTAGACTCTGGAAAAGTCTCGAAGAGTACATATACCTATGTATGAATACCAGGCAAGCTAATATAGTGGTCTCGCCCTATATTAAGTAAAGCATAGTTTGTAAAGAACCACTGCGTCAATATGAAATATCGACCAGTTCTCCGCACAATACTTGTATTGGACAAAGGTTTTATATCCGTATAGGAGGAAAACCAACGCAACATAGCTTGCATAAAGGAACAATTCTATTAGAATTATCCCAGATAAGGTACATAGAATGAATGCTCAATTATACCAAAAAATTGACACAGGTGAAGGAGACGCAAGGTTCTCAAGAACCAGTTTATTGACAGGCAATAAATAGACAGGTTAACCACAATTATATATATATATATATATATATATATATATATATATATATATATATATATATATATATATATATATATATATATATATATACATAAGAAGAGGATAACCCAAAACTTTAAGCATAAGTATGAGAGTAAACAGAGCTTGTTTGTCTGAAAGAAAAACATTAAATGCCACTTTTAAGATACCGAGGTATCAAAGTCATAAAAGTCTGTATTACAAATCAATGACATTAGCATTAGAAACGCTCGGCACACATGTCTGCACTTATGCTAGGTTCACCTTCGGAAATGGAACAGTCTACATGGGCAACACAGTGCCCTCACTTAGTTTGTAGTACAGTATATAGCTACACACTCACCCAGGAATTAATCGTCCCAATTAAGACCACTGTTCCTCGCAGAGTTAAACAGTAGGGTTAACACCGCAACCCACTGCTACCACAGATCTCTTTAGTTCCTCTACTTGCTTCGCATAGTGGCGAAAGAACACTCTGGAAGACTTCCAGCCAGTGTATGAACGGAGATGTTCAAAATCCATACAATTAAAGAAATTTAAGGATGAGGCAACTTTCCTCGGATCGTGACCTGCGGGTGTATTGTCAGGATCCGCTCTGCGAATAAAATATGTGATTTCCGCTCTGAGTTGATTCAGAGATAAAGTTGAGCCTGATGTTTCTCCCCTGAATAGTTGACCACCCTTGAAGTCTGAATTTCTATGAAGATAGACCTTTAGGCATGCTACTGGGCATATAGATGCATCTTCTTTCAGAGGGCAGATTCTCCAGGGACCCCACCTGTTGGTGGGTAACTCATTCTTGGCGAGAAACGTAGGATCCGGAAACAGGTTCAGTTCTCCCCCAACCAGGAACTGAACACGACCTGCCTCTCTCGAGAGGCTACAATATCACTAACCCTGGCCCCGGACGCGAGTGCAAAATAGGAAAATAACTTTTTGTGTCAAATCCTTTAACGCACACTCTTCATTGCTCAACAGAGAAGCGAAATGAAGAACTTGTCTAAAGACCATGAAATGGGCTTTGGAGGTGCTGAAGGTCTGAGCCTAGCACAGGCTTTCGGGACTTTATTAAAGATCTCGTTACCTAGGTCGACCTTGAAGGCATATAGAATGGGTCTTGTCAAAGCAGACTTACACGATGAAATCGTGTTAGCTGCCAATCCTTGACCATGGAGGTGCAGAAGAAAGATAAGCAGAAGTCTGTCAAGATCTCCTGCGGATTCTTCGCCTTGACAAAAGGCCACCCATTTTCTCCAAGATGACTCATATTGCCTTCTAGTAGATTTGCACTTATATTCCTCAAGGAAGTCTATGCTGGCTTTCGAAATCCCGAAACGCTTTCTCACCGCTAGGGAGAGAAAATCATGAGCTGCAGGGTCCAGGTTTTCTGTAATGAAGCGCAGACAGTTGACTTCTGGACTCACTGGGTCAGAACTGGATCTGGTAGCGGTACAAACTTCAGCTACAGTTCCAATGCCAGGAGGAACCATACGCTGTTCGGCCACTTGTGGGCCACTATTGCCGCTACCCCTTGAAGGATCTCAGTTTGTTGAGGACCCTCAACAGAAGGTTGTAAGGAGGGAACAGATAAATCTTGGACCATCTGTTCCAGTCGAGGGACATTGCGTCCACTGCTTCCGCTAAGGGGTCCTCGTACGGGGCACGTACAGGGGCTGATTCAGAATGAAGGAGAATGATCCTGCGTCTAAGGACCATTCCGACTCTATCGGTGTGAACCTGGATAGAGCGTCCGCTGTCACATTGCGGACTCCTTGAAGGTGAACTGCCGACAGGTACCATTTCTTCTTTTCCGCCAATCGGAAGATGGCCAACATCATCTGGTTGAGAGGTGGTGACCTCGATCCTTGTCGATTAAAGTATCTTACAACTACCTCGCTGTCCATCACCAACCTTATGTGGATCAAGTGACGCGGGGAGACTTTCTTTAAGGTAAGGAGCACTGCCCTAGCTTCTAGAAAGTTTTATGTGAAAGGTCTTGAATAGCTTGGACCAAGTCCCGTGGACTTTTTTCCGATGAGAGTGAGCTCCCCATCCCTCCTTCGAGGCGTCTGAGTGAATCGTCACCGACGGGGGAGGTGGCTGAAGAAGAACCGACTTCTTTAGATGTCTGGCTTGGGACCAAGGCCTGAGAAGAGTACTTAGCCGAAGCGGCTGGTCTTCTCAGATCTCTTCGCGCGTTTGATGCATAACTTCTCCAAACTCCGATTGCATCCTTTAGCTGTGCTCTTAGCACTGGGTCTGTCACCGAAGCAAACTGGAGAGAGCGCAGTACCCTCTCCTGCTCGCGTCTTGATATCCTTTCGGAATCTAGAAGTCTCTTGACAGAACCCGCTATCTCCTTCCTTTTCTTCGCCGGGATGGAGAAATGGTGTGACAAAAGGTCCCAGTGGATTCCCAGCCACTGGAACTTTTGAGATGGAGAAACTCGAGACTTTTTTCTGTTGATCTTGAAGCCTAGGTACTCTAGGAACTGGATCACTTGACTGGAAGCTTGCAAGCATTCTATCTCGGATGCTGCCCACACCAACCAGTCGTTCAGGTAGGCTACTACCTGAATTCCCTTTAGGCGTAATTGTTTGAGAGCTACGCTCGCAAGCTTCGTAAAAATCCTTGGGGCTATGTTTAGCCCGAATGGCATGGCTCCGAAGGCGTATAGTCTTCGTTGTAGCCTGAACCCTAGGTAGGGGGAGAGTCGATGGCTAATTGGAATGTGCCAATAGGCGTCTGACAAGTCTATAGAGACGGAATATGCCCTCTTGGGCAGTTAGGTCCTTATGTGTTGCAGTGTTAGCATTTTGAATTTGCAATTCACTATGAACTTGTTGAGTGGCGACAAGTCCAGAATGACTCTGAGCTTTTCCGAGTCTTTCTTAGGAACACAAAACAGCCTCCCTTAGAAATTGATGGGCTTCACCCTTCGGATCACCTTTTTTCTCCAACAGTTCTTGAACGTACTCCTCCATAACGGGGGGGGGGGTGGAGTGTTGGAAAAAACCGAAGGCACGGGGGTGGAGTGCTGTACCAGCTCCCGCCCAGTCCATTCTTAAGTAGGCTGTGGGCCCAGGGATCGAAGGTCCACCGATCCCGAAATTTCAGAAGTCTCCCTCCTACCGGTATCACCTCACTTGGACTGCCGTCCTGAAGTCTTGCCTTCCTGACCACGACCACCCCTGAATCCCCTTCACCTTGAGGGGCGTCTAGACGAGCCTCTGGCTGCTCCTCTAGGCTTTGCTCGAAAGGAAGTAGACTGCCCTTCAAACGTTGGGGTGAATGCCGTGGACTGTGTCGACACGGCCTGGGGTACCCACTGAAAAGTGGTCGGGGTTTGTGCCACGATCTGGGGCACTGGGGGCAATGGCAATTGCAGTTGCTGTTGCTGTCTAACAGGCTTGGCTGGCCGAGACGGTAGCCTAGTCCTCATAGTCTTCCTCTTTGGTTGAGGACCCTCATCCGGGGAAGACTTTCTTTTGATAGACAGGCCCCACTTCTGGAGAAGGTTTCTATTCTCCAAGGCGGCCTTATCAACAACTTCTTTGACCAAGTCGGTAGGGAAAAGGTCTTTTCCCCAAATGTTGGAGGAGACTAGTTTCCTTGGCTCGTGCCTCACCGTAGCCGAGGTAAACACGAACTCCCTACAAGCTCTCCTTGCCTTGACGAAGCCATAAAGGTCCTTCGTCACTGTGGCCAGATGGCCACTACCATGAACATTTCATGGACCTTGGGGTCACTTGCCATCGTCACGAGAGTAGTCTGAAGAGACATTGAGGCAGTCAGTCTTTCTTTTGTAACGAACTCTCTTCGCAAAAGAAAGTCAGACAGCTTAGGGAGGTCCTCGCCGAACTGATGTCCGGCAATATCAGCCTCCAACTTTCCAACTGAGAACGTAAGATGGACGTCCTTCCAGTCTTTGTGGTCCATAGGCAGGACCAGCGACAATGGTTTACACTCCTCTAGGGAGGGGCAAGGCTTGCCGGCCTCAACTGCTTTTAGTAAAGCCAGAAACCCTTTCTGTAAAAAGGGGAAGGCTCTAGTAGGCGAGTACAAAGGAAGGGAGCTTCCTGTTCAATGCGGCTACCTTTGAGTTAGAGAAGCCCCTCTCTTTCATCGAGGATGAAAGTAGAGCTTGAGCCTTAGCATGGTCCATCACTATGAGATCCTTCGGATCTGTCTCCTCCTTTGAAGCTGGTTCCTTCCTCAGCCGGACATAACAGTCCGGATATGATGCCTTGCTGGGCCAGAATTCCACCTCCTCCAGGGGAACTGAGCCCAGCTTATCCGAGATTACGATCTTTCCAGTCGTCATCGGCATGTGCTCAGCATACCTCCATGGGTTAGCATCTGAGCACAAGGGAAGGTCTTTCACATTGAGCTTTTTCTGGGGCCCATGTGATTCTGCAAGGCACTGCATTCGCAGTTCCATTGCTGCTGCCTTCTCCTGATTCTCCTTCTGCATTTGTTGGATCATTCCAACAATAGAAGAGAGGGCCTGTCCCAGCTCTACTGGGAGACCGGCCAATGTTGAGGGAATAGGCTCCGGAATCTGAACCGGAGTAGCCGACACCTCGTCGACGTCTACCTCTACAACGTCTGGGGCTTAAACTTCATCCAGGGCTTCTGCCAGGAGGTCTTCCTCCAGACACTCGTCCACATCAGACATCCTGTCATCTAACTGGATGTCTTGCATCGCGACCGCGACTACAGCATCCACCTGGATCTGAACTTAGGGGATCTCCTCTTGAGGCTGGGGAATCACTGCATCAGCTGATGCCTTAGGGAAAAGATACGCCCTCATCTTCTCACTTGGAAGATAAGGGCCAGAAGTGTTCTTTTGGAAGCCCCTTACCCAGGTACGAAGCTTCTTCCTAGCTATATCCCTTGATTCCTCCGTCCTAGGGGAATCAAAGGTCTCAGTAATCAGGTTAGTGCACACAGTACATACCTGAGGGTCCCAATACCGGAGATCATCCTTGGAGACATCGTATGCTGCGTGTCTCCTACAAAACTCATGTCCGCAGAGGTTCTTGCTGCGGACGTTGCAGAAAGCACTTCCGCACTTCGGAGTGTCCTTCTGTAAAGAGAAGAAATTTCCATGAGTATCAAGTGAACTATGTATCACTGGATATGCATAGTATAGCATAATAATTCAGAAAGGAAAGACACACACTTGTGTTTCCCTCACAACCCATTGTTGCAGCCTTCCAGATAATAAAATCAAATGGTTAATCTCTTCTAGAGTAACCAATGCAAGGTTTCCAGAGGAAACAGGTGGAGCTCACACCTAAGCAATGATTTTAAAATCCTGGATATTAGACAGGAAAGAACTCACTTTCCTATCTGTAGGGCAACAGCAAAGGGATGTGCAAGAAAACACAATAGTGTTAGAACACACAGTGCTGTACCAAAACCTTTACCATAGTTTTCTTCTTACTGTATATGTTATACTGAAGAATACTAGTACAGTATAGGGGGATGCGTGCCGGCCGGCACTTGCTGGCCGGCACACACCATAACTAGCTTTAAAGTATACTACTTAACAGCTATAAGGCGGCAGCACTCTGGTTCAAATGCATGTGCCGGCCGGCAACAGCCAATGTCGGCCGGCAATGGCTGCCGGCCGGCAACTACACAAGGTAGTACCCAGCTGCCGGCCACACTCTTGGTGACCAGCAGACAAGGGCTGACATAAGCCGGCAAAGGTACAAGACCGATGCCAGCCGGCAGCAAAAGAACCAGAGGACTACACCTGCCCGGCTGCCGGCCTCATAGGCCGGCAGCCGGGTCGGGTACAGCACTAGAAGAAAAATAGAATGGATGCCGGGATAAGAGTGTACACAACCTCCAAGCCCGGCAATCTGAAAGAGTGCATATAAGGAAGGGGAGAATCTAATTCAGGCTTCCTGACCAATGCCGTCTGGCTCTACAGGCAGGCATGGATGAGGGACCAAGAGAGGTCCGGGCAGCACTCAAAAATATAAGACCCTTGCCGGCCGGCAAGGGACTGAGTCAATTCCACATCCTAACCTATACTAGGTCCAGATGTAGAACGACGTACAGTACAGTAATGGCTAGGCCATTACGGAGAAAGAGGGGGAAGGGACAAGAGGGTCCTACCAACCTTGCTTTAGTGACAGATCACCCGCAGCCAAGAAACTTATCTTAGCCTAAGGGAGATCTAAGGGGGAAGGCCAGCAATACTTGCCAGCTCCCAGAGCACCAAAGCAAGGAAGGTGTTGCTACTCCCAGGGAAAGAAACTTATCCTCCCCCGAGAACAGCAACAAGGACTAGTCTGGTAGATCACAAAAGAAGGAATCATATCCACAGAAACCTTCGGTAATGACCTAAGGAGGCTAAGCCCCCTTTGTCTGTGTCAGGCCAGCGAGGGAGACTCTGCCCCAAGCCAGACAAACACAGACTCAGACTAAAAAACTCTATGTTCTGTCCCTCTTTGAACCATACTACAGGAACAGGAAGGTACAGTAACACCCCAGTATAGTTTTATCGAAAATAAATTCGGAAAAAAAAACACTTAGGGATAAGCCCAAGGCTTAAACAGAGGGAAAGGGATTGCATACCTTCTCCGAAGAAAAGAAAGCAACCGGGGAGTATGATAAAGTATACTAAGGCTCCATAAGCAACTTAGCCTAGGCACCAAGAGAATCGATTACCTAAATCACCGAAACTCACTCGTATACTATCTTGGAAATATTCCACACAGTCTTAAATGTATAAAACATAGCCTAAAGCTTCAATAAAATTTGTATTACACTCGGAAAAACCAAAATCATGCATGAAGTACTAGGACCAAACGACTAGGCTACATGGCCTAGAGTAGGCCAGAATGGCGAATACTTCGCCAAAATAATACTAAGCACGAAAGGAAATCCTATGTAATGCTAAATAGCTAAAATTTATTAAAGCAAAACAACCAGGAATGTCGCTCTGACTAACTAAACTCATACCTAGCGACCGACAGCGTCCAGGACGCCTCTGGTAGGCTACTGCTCTTGTATCAAAGATTAATCCTATTAATCATTCAAAAATTTACCAAGAGCCTACATTTATACATAAAAGACATTATACTCAACTTATCAGAGGCCGACGAAGACGGAGAAGCCATGAAAAGTAGAATAAATCCAAGATTTGCGAGAAAAACAGGAAAAAACACCGAGTTGTTAAGCTACGCAAAAAGGAATACAGATGACGCCAGGATTGGCGCCAGGCACGGCTCCCCTTTTTCTTTCCCGAATTCGTTTCTTGTCAATCCCTCCTACGAGACGAAATCTCTGTCCAGGATGCAGATTGCCATATGGCGTGTCAAGAATACGTCCTCTGATATGTCGCGATATCCCTTTCACGAGGGATACTCGCTCCAGGAGTTAGAATTCTGGTACCTTAAGGTAAATTCTCTGGGAATATCGCCGTAGTTGTAATATACCCTAGGAAGCTACCCTATAGGAACTTCCATCAGGACAACATGGCTTGAGCCCAAAAATAAATATATATATATATATATATATATATATATATATATATATATATATATATATATATATATATATATATATATATATATATATATATATATATATATATATATATATATATATATGTGTGTATATATATATATATATATATATATATATATATATATATATATATATATATATATATATATATATATATATATATATATATATATATATATATATATATATATATATATATATATATATATATATATATATATATATATATATATATATATATGTACAATATATATATATATATATATATATATATTTATATATATATATATATATATATATATATGTGTATATATATATATATATATATATATAACGGATTTTGAGCGAAGCGAAAAATCTATTTTTGGGTGAGATAGCCATGGCGTCCTGATGGAAGGTTCCTTTTTGGTAGCTTCCTTGGGTATAAGACTACTAAGATA
The DNA here is from genome assembly GCF_036898095.1 of Palaemon carinicauda. Classification (NCBI taxonomy): domain Eukaryota; kingdom Metazoa; phylum Arthropoda; class Malacostraca; order Decapoda; family Palaemonidae; genus Palaemon; species Palaemon carinicauda. The sequence goes on along the minus strand of NC_090751.1, from coordinate 98,306,249 downwards.
TTCCCAGAGAATTTAACCACAGGTTATCACAGAATTCTAACTTCTGGAGCGAGTATCTCAAAGGTTTCCCTTTAAGACATCGTAATACAACAGGGGACGCGCATGTCTGAACGCGCCACATAGCTATCTTCACCCCGAACAGAGTTAATGCTTCGGTGTGTAAGGACTGAGAATAGCTGGGAGCCGTTCCACAGCTAATCTCACTCGTGGCTACTTCTGATACTCGAGACGCAAACAAACGGACGCCATTGCTCTAATGACGTCACGCCCGTCTTCATCCTGAAGCCAGTTGCTGCCCATCACCATGATACAGTAGCACAGGGTGGGAACAAAACTGGACGAAGTAGTAGGGAGGGTCCATCAGGACGCCATGGCTATCTCACCCAAAAATAGATTTTTCGCTTCGCTCAAAATCCGTTTTTTGGGCTCAAGCCATGGCGTCCTGATGGAAGAGTACCAGAGAATCAATGTATCGTGGTAGATTTTCCCCCAGTATTAAGTGCCTAGGCATTGACAAAACAGCAAAGTAATCTTAGATAAAGAACCATAGGAACGAAGTATCCTGCCCCCTTTGGCAGTGAAGTTCTCATGGGCTATGCCGACGTCAAAGTGGTATTGAAGGGCTATTCATCCTGAGAGAAGAACTTGAAGAACTTAGAGATGAAGCGGAATGTTTGGTATTTGTATAGGAACATTCTGAAATTAGACCAGTGGTGGTTGGGCACTGTGTATAGAGTTCATCTCTTGGTTATCAGAAGTAAGTATTCGTGTAGGAACCTTACTTAGTCAGGGTGAATATAATTTAGGATTAAACATCTTAAATTCTTCATAACCATAAGAAAGGAGGAATAAATAAAACTATGACAGGTATGTATTTCATAGTAAGTAGGAGCTGATAGAGACGCACAAGTAATAAAATAGAAATTTTATTTCACAATGCAGAAATTAAATAATTTACAGCAAAAAGTAAAGTTAATTTACAGTAATAATAATGTACATAGAAATAAAGGCTTGCTCTTGAATCTGAAAAGGAATTTCAGGATATTAGTAGGTACTCGTTCTCGAGGAACGCAAGTCTTTAAATAAAACACATCATGCTCAAGGCATGCGGCACTTGTGTGACATTATGACATTTCACCTGGGATAAGAACAGTTATAAAAGCACTAAGTGTTTTTCGACATCACTATGAATCGCTCGAGGGTCAACATAGGCACCCGAAGAGTTAGAGTCCCAAGTAACTCACTGTTCTACGCAGAGTTAGGTGCAGGTTTCATAACACTACCTGCGGCTACCACAAAATGTTTGACTTCGTGCACTTGTTTCGCATAGTGTTTAAAGAAAACTCGCGAGGACTTCCAGCCCGTGAAGTTTTTAAGGCTTTCAAAGTCCATGCTCTGAAAGAAATTCAGAGAAGATGCCACTTTTCTAGGATCATGACCAGTGGGTGTACTGTTCGGATCCGCTCTGCGAATGAAGTAGGTGATTTTCGCTCTTAATTGTTTCAGTGACAGGTCGCTGCCCGATGTTTCTCCTTTGAAGAGTTGGCCTCCACCAAAGTTCGAAGTTCTGCGAAGATAGACCTTGAGGCTCTCTACTGGACATAGAGAGACATCCTCCTTCAGGGGGCATATTCTCCAAGGGCCCCATCTTTTGGTGGGTAATTCATTTTTAGCGAGAAACGTCGGATCAGGGGAGAGGGTCACTTCTCCTGAATCGGTAAACAGGATGTGTCCTTCTTCTCTTGATAATGCCACTATTTCGCTGACTCGAGCTCCCGAAGCGAGAGCAAATAAAAATATAACTTTCTGAGTCAGATCCTTGAGGGGGCATGAATCGTTGTCCAAGTTGGAGGCGAAATGGAGTACCTTGTCTAGTGACCAGGAGATCAGTTTCGGAGGGGGTGCTGGACGTAGGCGAGCACATGCTTTTGGTAGTTTGTTGAAGATGTCGTTGGACAGATCAATTTGGAAAGCATATAGAATTGGTCTAGTCAAGGCCGATTTGCAGGTTGAAATCGTATTGGCTGCTAATCCTTGTCCATGAAGGTGAATAAAGAAGGACATACAGAAATCAATCGTGATTTCTTTAGGATTTTTTGTCTTGACAAAGGAGACCCATTTCCTCCAGGACGATTCATATTGCCGTCTCGTGGATTCGGTCTTGTATTCCTCTAGGAAGTCTAGACTTTTCTTCGAGATCCCAAACCTCTTCTTTGCGGCAAGGGAGAGAAAATCATGAGATGAAGGTCCTTGATTTTCGATGATGAAGCGAAGACAGTCGACTTCTGTACTTGTTGAGAGAGAACTGGGCCCGGGAGAGGGATCAGCTTGGGCTGCAGCTCCAGGACCAGGGGGTACCAGTTGCTCCGGGGCCACTTGGGAGCCACTAGGGCCGCTGTCCCTTTGAAGGTTCTCAGTTTGGAGAGGACTTTCAACAGAAGGTTGGTGGGAGGGAACAGGTAGATCTTGGACCATCTGTTCCAGTCCAGTGACATGGCGTCCACTGCTTCTGCTTTGGGGTCCTCGTACGGGGCTACGTACAGAGGAAGTTGATTGTTGTCGCTCGTTGCAAAGAGATCTATCTGAAGTTCTGGGACTTGGTGAGAGATGAAGGAGAACGATCTTGCGTCTAGAGACCATTCCGACTCTATCGGGTTTGTCCGAGATAGAGCATCCGCTGTCACATTGCGGAATCCTTGTAGGTGAACTGCAGACAGGTGCCACTTCTTCTTCTCTGCCAGACGGAAGATTGGGAGAAGCACCTGATTTATCTGGGGCGATCTTGAGCCTTGGCGATTGAGACAACGAACTACCACCGAGTTGTCTAGGGTTAGACGGATGTGGATCGAGGGCGGCGGAGATAACTTCTTCAGTGTTAGAAGGACCGCCATGGCCTCCAAGATGTTTATGTGGAACGTCTTGAATAGTGGAGACCAGGTACCTTGAACCTGTTTCTGGTGGGAGTGACCTCCCCAACCTTCCAGTGAGGCATCCGTGTGGATGTTGAGTGATGGAGGAGGGTGTTGGAGAGGAATGGACCTTTTCAGGGCCTTTTCTTCCGACCACGGCTTTAGGAGGCATCGCAGTCTGTTTGGAAGCCGTCTCTTGAGGTCTCTTCGAGCGATGGATGCCGAGCGTCTCCAGACTCCCGCGGCATCCTTTAGCTGTGCACGAAGCACTGGGTTTGTCACTGAGGCGAATTGTAGAGAGCCTAGAACTCGTTCCTGCTGTCGTCTTGAAATGCATTTGGATTTCAGTAGTCGCTTGACAGACCCTGCTATTTCCTTCCTTTTCTTCTGGGGGATGGAAAGGCGGTGTGACTGAAGATTCCAGTGGATTCCCAACCACTGAAACTTCTGAGCTGGAGAGAGGCGAGATTTTTTCTCGTTGATCTTGAATCCCAGGTGTTCTAGGTACTGGGTAACTTCGTTGCAAGACTTTGCACACTCTTCGGGCGATGGAGCCCAGACTAGCCAGTCGTCGAGGTAGGCCATCACCTGGACGTTTCTTAGGCGGAGTTGTTGTACTATGGCATCCGCCAGTTTTGTGAAGATCCGAGGGGCCACGTTGAGGCCGAAGGGCATGGCCCGGAAGGCGTAGCTTTTCCTTTGGAGTCGAAATCCTAGGTAGGAGGAAGCGTGATGGTTCATTGGAACGTGCCAGTAGGCATCCGCCAGGTCTATAGAGACCGTATAGGAACCTTGAGGCAGAAGGGTCCTTATTTGTTGAAGCGTCAGCATCTTGAATTTGTTGTTCGCTATGAACTTGTTGAGGGGGGATAAGTCCAGAATGACTCTGAGTTTGTCTGAGTCCTTCTTGGGAACACAAAACAGTCTCCCTTGGAACCTGGTGGACTTTACCTTCCTTATCACCTTCTTGTTCAAGAGGTCTAGAACATATTCTTCCAGAAGGGGGGTTGATTGTTTGAAGAATTGCTGGAAGATTGGGGGTGGTTGAGTCCAACTCCAGCCTAGACCCTTCTTGACGATGCTGTGTGCCCAGGGATCGAAGGTCCAACGATCCTGGAATTGGCGGAGTCTTCCTCCCACCGGAAGCACTTCATTGCTTCTGGTGTCCCGAGGACTTGCTGCCTCGGCCGCTAGCTCCCTTTCCTCCTCTACCTCTGGAGGGACGGCGAGATGCGTCTTTGCTTGCACCCCTGAATGAGCCTCTACCTTTGGCATGAAAGGTAGTTGATTGTTGCTCAAAGGCAGGGGTGAAGACCGGTGACTGTGACAACACCGGTTGGGGGACCAATTGAAAGGTCTGTTGTGGTTGGGCAACCACTTGGGAGGTAGCGGGTCCCGGAAACTGACGTCTTTGCTGACGTTGCTGGGGTTTTGACTTTTGGGGTTTCCTCTTAGGCTGAGGTCCGTCGTCCTGAGAGGGTTTCCTTTTCCTGGACATGCCCCACTTGTGGAGAAGGTTCCTATTCTCCGTGGCGGCTCTGTCAGTGATTTCCTTCACAAGGTCAGAAGGAAAAAGGTGTTTTCCCCAGATGTTGGAGGAAATCAGCCTCCGGGGTTCGTGTTTCACGGTGGCACCGGCGAACACGAATTCACGACAGGCTCTTCAAGCCTTTATGAAGTGGTACAAGTCCTTCATTACAGTCAGTAAGTGGGATTTGGAGAGTACCATGTAGTGGTCTGGTACTCTAGTGTCACAGGCCATAACTTCAAGTTGGACTTGATGAGAAAGAGATGCCGCAAGCCTCTCCTTCGTGTCTTGTTCCCGACGAAGGAGGTGATCGTTGAGCTTAGGGAGGTCTTCATTAAACTGACGTCCGGCGACGTCAGGATCGAGCCTTCCCACGACGAAAGTATGTTGAACATCTTTCCAGTGTCGAGCGTCAGGGGGGGTCACGATGGAGAAGGGTCTGCACTCTTCCAGTGCAGGGCAGGGTTTCCCTTCGTCCGCCGCTTTAAGGCATGCAGCTAAGGCCTTTTCCAAGAATGGAAGAACCGCAGTTTCAGGTGCAACGTAAGTAGGGTGCTTCTTGCTCAATGCCGGAAGCTTAGAGCAGGTAAAGCCTCTACTCTTGAATGCGGAGGCTAGCATAGCCTGGGCCTTTGCGAGATCGAACACTATCTCTTCCTTAGGTTCGGTCTCTTCCTTCGAGGCAGGTTCGGAACGAAGCCGGACGTAACAGTCCGGGTAGGCCTCAAAGTTTGGGAAGAACTCCACATCTTCCAAAGGGACCGTGCCGATCTTATCACTGACAAAGATCCTGCCGGTCGCAATAACCATATGCTCTGCATACCTCCACGGGTTGGCATGAGAGCAAGCGGGGAGATCCTTGACCGAAATCTTCTTCGGCTCTCTGGATCCTATCATCGACCTGATGGACTCCTGGTTCTCCTTCAGCCTGTCGTCCATGACGGCTCTAATCAGCCGGATCAATTCTTGAGTGGAAGAAGAAGGATCCGGAGTCGAGGAGGTAGACGGAATAGACATTTCCGTTGGTGTAGGAGTAGGAGGGGGGATGGAGAAGGGAGCGGCCTCTTGCTCCGACTCAGTGTATTCCACCTTGTCTTCGTCATGTTCGGCTCCTTGAGCCATAAGCGTTTTCTCCGTGTCTTCCGAGACATCCGAAATCTGTTCGTCATCTTCGGAATCCAAACGACACTCGTGCATGGACTGAGCCATGACTACATCAGGTTCCACCGTAATTTGGACAGTGGGGATCACGTCTTTGGGTACCACTGAGTCAGGGGAGGCCTTAGGGAACAATAGTGACCTCAGTTCTTCGGTGGCCAGGTACGGTCCGGTAGCATTTTTCTGGAAGCCACGCACCCACTTGCGCAGCTTTTCACGAGAAATGTCTCTAATCTCCGCTGAGGGAGGATTATGGAAGGCCTCAACTAGGTGAGCCTGGCAGACCGTACAATCCAGTGGATTCCAAAACTTCAAATCCCCTTTCTTGTCTGCACAAGGGGCGTGAGTCCTGCAAGCCGTATGCCCGTAAAACTGCGGGCGTTTCACAGCGCAGAAGGCGAAATCACACTTCATCTGCTCCTCCTGTGGAAGAAAGAGAAAATGAGTATGGGGGAGTCATAAGAATGGCTCTTAAACTAAGTTAATATTAATTATTAATTTCAACTTAATGAAGGTGTGATGCATAGAGAATGAAAATAGTAAAGGAGAACATGCTCCATGCATCTCGCCCGGCTGGTTACCATAAGCTTGGTCCCTGGATAATCCGAGTGACCGAGGGCACCGGATATAATTCCTTAGAACTCCAAGTATTTTGGAATTCCTTGGAAAAAACCAAGGACAAGATTGGGACCGAATTCATTCGGTTCCCAGTTAAGGGCCAGAAGGCCTCATTTAAAAAGGTAACTGCTTCTGGCAACCAGCCGTGCTAAGATGCACATAGCATGCTGGAATTAGAAGAATGCAAAGAGACAGCATGATCACTAATAGAGCAGTACTAGGTACTGATCTTAATAGCAGAAACAGCTTATCTGTTTGCGATATAGGGCTATCATTGTCTTATGATAGCTACAGGAAGGGGGTGCAAGTATTCTTGACGCCTCTGGGGCATCCGGCAAGCCGCCGGCATGCCGGAGCTCGCTCCAGCATAGATTCTGGCATTAGGACAGACAATGTTCAAAGTCAGTCAAATACCAGGATGGCGGCCGCCGGCACAACGGCGGCACGCCGGCAGGGAGCGGCGGCTCCGGCAGTCGGAGGATGCCAGATTGGTGACTGGGATAAGGATGGTTAAGGCTGTACCGGGTTGCCGGCAGTATATGCCGGCACTCCGGCGGCCGACCGGCAAGCGGACGACAAGCTAGGAGGAGGAGAGCCGCCGGTAGTAGCCGGCGGCAGCCGGCGGTCCCTCGGTACACGGGGGGCTGGCTGCAAGGTTAGGGAGAGTCACCAAGTAGGAGGCAGGTATTGCCGACAGTAGAGGCGGCAAGAGACCGGCACCCAGATAGGGAGAGAGACAGGGGGGAGGGGGGAAGGGATGTAGGAAGTACCATCAGGATTCCAGACATCCCTCCCCCTCCCTGAGAGGGTGTACCCATGATAGAGGCAGGCTCTAACATCCATGAGCAGGGGTCACTAGGGACCGGGAGCAAGGTAGCCCAAGGGAGGGCTAGGGAACACCCAAAAAGGGGGGGGGGGAGACTCCCATATGCAGAACTATACTAGTAACTAACCTTATAGGACACTATGAAGGTATATGTACCAGAGCGGACTGCACAAGGAAGCTCGGGTAGCCCTACTATTCCACCCTAAGGAGGAGTTGTAGGACAGGGGACAGATGGGTATAAACTAACCTAAGCATAGGCTAGGCTATACAAGAGATAGGTGGGGAGGGAGAAGAGAGAAGTCTTCCCAGGAAGGGTTTCTGTACCAGAGCGGCCACTAAGGAAAGGGAGGACACTCCCTAACCTAAGATCAGGCAGATCAGCTAAAACGGTGCAAGAGTACAGTTTCAGCATGGAACAGAGAAACCTTCCTAACCTAACCTAGAGCAGGGCTAAGAGTCCTGAACTAGGAAAGGAAGAAGACATATCGCTATCGCAGGAAAGTCATAGACTATCCTAGCCATAGAGGTAGGGCTAGCCTAACCTCACTCTCGGACGCAACCCTAAAGGGGGTTCATTCCTTTAGGGAGGACAGAGAGGCGATATAAACTCTATTAGACAATTAATCCCTTTACTCAGAAAAGGAATCAAGGCTAAATAGAGGGAATGCCAAGGCAGGGGATGAAGGAAGCATATAGAGGTCCTAACATTAGGTTAGGCTAGAAAGAGTCACTGACTAGCCTATCCCCTATATGGTCCCTGAAGGCGAAAACATTTGCATCACTGTCAAAAGTATTGTAAAATAATGCCACTATCTTCATAACTTAGTCTAGGAACACTAATAAATCATGCATGAACACTTGT
>NC_090751.1:98283348-98293348 GCF_036898095.1 Palaemon carinicauda | reverse complement strand
CGCAGAAGTCCACTTCCGTATCAGGGGCGTGACTCGCTCAACCACCAAAGCGGATTATGTTCTCGCGGCGATACCCGAGGACACCTTCCCAGAAATATCCAACTGGCTTTGTGAACAAGGAGACACCCCAATAGCGTATGACGCCCTCAAAACATACCTTCTGCAGCAGTACTCGCCGTCGCCAGCCGCCCGTATAGCAAAGCTTTTTCAGCTCTCGCAACAACCGTTGGGGGACCAAAGGGCTTCGCTTGCCCTCAGGGAAATGACGAGTATCGCTCGCCTTCAACCTGCCGCAGATGGCTCTCCTCATTAGGTGAACCTACTTCGTGCCCTTTGGATACGCCGTTTACCCGAACCTGTACGCGCTGCCATACCCGATGTCGATAGTTTACCCATAAAGGACTTGATGACCAAAGCCGACGCCCTTATGGACAGCCACTTCAATACCTCCATCAACGCCTCCACCCCTGACGACGAGGATGCCTATTCAACGTCAACCGAAGCTGACATGAATGCCATGGGACATACACGCCTACCCCGTGACGTACCGAAGCGGCGACAAAGCCGCCCACCACCCACCAATCGCTCGCTCCCCAACGAACGACTTCTACAGCCACTTACTACCTCCCATCCGCCGCAGTTTTGCTACTACCACTTCAGATTCGGGGCAACCGCAAAGAAATGTGCCAAGGATTGTCAGTGGCCAAAAAACGTGTAAGTAGGCCATCGCTTGTGGCGGTGGCCTCCCATGTATCTAATCTTTTCTTTTTACAGGATGCAGGAACGGGCGTGCGATTTTTGGTAGACACGGGTGCTTGTTGTTCTCTTTTGCCAAGGAAACTCTTCAAGGCACGACGTAGTCTGTCTACATCTGCCGACGTCCGCTTAGTAGCTGCCAACGGATCTGCGATACCCACCTACGGTTACGAGAACCTCACATTATCGTTCGGAAACGGTAAATTCAATTGGAAGTTTCTCGTTGCTGACGTCACAATGCCAATCCTCGGTGCGGATTTCCTCTCTCATTTCCACCTTCTGGTCGATGTCGCCCACTGAAGATTAGTCAACGCAGACTCGTACTTGTCGACATCTCTTCAACCCGCCCCCTCTAACCTCGCTCTCCACATCAGTGCACCCACGGATGCCTACGCCCACCTCCTCACGTCGTACCCAGAAGTTTTCCGTCCAGAACTTCGCCAAACGGCCACGGTTCCTGCCAAGCACGGTATTTATCACCATATCAAGATGACGGGACCCCCAGTCTTCGCAAAATTCAGACGTTCGCCGAAATGGAGAAAATGGGCCTTTGCCAAAAGACCTCCAGCCCATGGTCGTCGCCCTTACACATCGTTCTGAAGAAAGACGGCTCCCTCCGTCCGTGCGGGGATTTCAGGCGCCTGAACATGCAAACAGAACCGGATCACTACCCCCTCCCAAACATTGCCGACGTGACCTCCTATCTGCACAAAGCGAAGGTTTTCTCTACTCTCGACCTCCTGAAAGGGTATTATCAGGTGCCTATGAACCCAGAAGACATCCCCAACACCACCATCACCACTCCGTTTGGTACAAACACTTTCAATTACTCCTGTTTTGGCCTTCGTAATGCTGGGGCAACGTTTCAACGTCTCATGGATGGCATCTTAGGGGACCTCCCTTTATGTGTATGTTATGTGGACGACATACTTGTGTTCTCCTCCTCAAAAGAGGAACATCTCCGTCACATGCGCATCGTGCTCGACTGCCTGCAACAAAACGGCCTTGTAGTCCGGTACGACAAGTGTACCTTTAGCGCCAACGAAGTATCGTTCTTAGGGCACCGCATCACTCCTGAAGGTGTCCACCCCCTCCCTGGGAAGGTAGCAGCCGTTCAGAACTTCCCCGTGCCCTCGACCGTCAAAGCTCTGCAGGAATTCTTGGGCATGATCAACTATTATCACCGTTTTCTGCCAGCCATTGCCGCCACTCCTGCTCCCCTCTACGCCTCCCTTAAGGGCAAGCCGAAGGACCTGAAGTGGGGTCCCCTTCAAGAATCAGCCTTCTGCAATGCAAAGAAGGCCCTATCAACTGCTGCGGCTCTCACTTTTCCTATCCCACACGCCCCTCTCGTTCTCTCCACCTATGCCAGCGACGTCGCTATTAGTGTAGTACTCGAGCAGGTGGTAAAAGGCTCGCCCCGCCCATTGGCCTTCTTCAGCAGAAAACTGTCCAAGGCGGAATCGGGTTATTCTACCTTCGATCGAGAATTGCTGGCAGTGCACTTGGCTGTCCGTCACTTTTGCCATTTCTTAGAAGGTACGCCCTTCGTCATTCGCACAGACCACATGCCTCTGGTGCACGCCTTCACTCGACAGTCTGACTCCTGGTCCGCCTGTCAACGCCGACATCTCTCCGCCGTGGCTGAATACAATTGCACCCTCCAATACGTCCCTGGGAAAATGAATCCCGTTGCTGATGCCCTGTCAAGAAACACGTTGGCTGCCATTTAATGACAGGATCCAGAGTATCAAGCTTGTAGGACATCTTGCACGTCCCTCCGTTGGGAAGACTTTCCCCTTGAAGACTCCAACACCACCCTCCTCTGTGACGTCAGTACTGGTAGACTGCGACCTTGGATTCCTGCTCCCATGCGCCGACAGGTGTTTGATTTCATTCACGGCCTTTCACATCCCTCGTGCCGTTCTACTGCACAGCTGCTGAAGGCAAAGTTCATTTGGCACGGCATTTCTAAGGATGCTAAGGATTGGGTCCGCACCTGTACTTCTTGCCAAACTTCCAAAGTATATCGACACATGCATTCATGAGTGGGCACCTTTCCTCAACCTCAACGTCGTTTCGCACACATTCACGTCAACGTTGTAGGCCCCCTACCCACATCACAAGGACATCGTTACCTGTTTACCGTCATCGACCGCTCCACTCGTTAGCCTGAAGCCATTCCCATGGAAACTGCAACGTCCGCCTCATGTACATCTGCCTTACTCTCTGGATGGATTTCAAGATTTGGTATCCCTGAGCATATTACTTCTGACAGGGGAACCACTTTCACCTCTCAATTGTGGACGTCATTAGCGAATCTCCTGGGCATCACCCTACATCAGACAACGGCCTACAACCCCGCTGCCAATGGAATGGTTGAACGTTTTCATCGCACCCTCAAAGCAGCTTTGATGTCCTGCTGCAAGGATTGCAACTGGTTTACTCAGCTTCCCTGGGTCCTCCTTGGACTAAGGACCACTCCTAAAGACGCCCTTGACGTCTCGGCAGCTGAAATGGTGTATGGCGACCCGTTGGTCGTCCCTGCCAAATTTTTTCCTTTTACAACCTCCTCCAACGATCTCCAGCACATACGTCACGTCATGGGAAAATCTACTCCGTGCCGCCAGACTTACAAGCCCCCAGCGAAGCATCACATACCAACGGACTTGCACTCTGCAACGCAGGTCTTCCTGCGCAACGACACCAGCAAGCCACCACTAACGCCCCCTTACACGGGCCCTTTCCTTGTGATCCGACGCAGTCCGAAAGCATTCCTCCTAAACATTCGGGGCAAAGAAGACTGGGTCTCCATTGATCGTCTAAAACTTGCTTATCTTCTGCCAGATGACCCGCCTACAGTTCGCCTCTCTAGATCAGGGCGCCCTATTTAACATGCACAGTATGTCATTTTTAGGGGGGGAAGCCATGTACCAACCGTGTTTCACACAATTGTACATAATTCCTTTTGTATATATTATGCTTGTATCTTTGTTTTTCCCTCGCACTAAAACGAACATGAAAATTCATGTCTGGTCTTTCACCTGTAATATTGTCTGTCTTATGAACTTGTTATGTCCTGTTGCCTTGAGATTTTGTATATAAGGAGAGAGTTCTACAATAATATAACTCAGTCGTTTCCAACCTGTCTTTGAGTTCACAACCTTACTCGGCGCCGTCACACATAAATCAACTATTCAGTTTATTTCTTTATTTCTATAATTCTTCGAATGTATTCTAGTCTTCAGGCAACCTTCTTTAATCAAAGAATCTGAAGAGGAGTTTTATTTTACCAGAGACTATAACATACAAACATATAAACACCATTACAATATAGTTAATCCGTTTTATTAACGATTTCACCAATACAGAAGAACAATATCTATAGTAAATAATTTTTATCAAAAAATTTACTAATATAGAAACAATAAAACATAGAGTTATAGAAAATGTTATCTCCACTAAAGTACCTAATTTGGCAACAAAAATAAAAAAGAAAGAAAACAAAAAACCTCATATTACTCCAGAAAATGAATATACAAGAGGTCCCCTTGTCCCTGGGAAGTTAAGTGAAATCTCCCAGTATTCTTCTCTCTTGGGGAACCGCTTGGTGTAAATCATGGTTATGTTTCCTTGTGGGCTTCTCTTATTTTTCATTTGATACTATCTCTCAAAGGTCGTGTTTTACTTTTAAGAAAGTCACATTTCTCACTGTGCAAATTTTTTTTTTTCGTTTGATGGTATAAATATTATTGGTTCAAAAGAAGAATTTGTTTCTCAATAGAATTTGATTTATATTCGAGTTTTTTCAATGGGTATAATATGAGATATTGATGCATTTAGTATATTTATGGTTGATTAAAATAACTAGACATATATACACACACACACACACACACACACATATATATATATATATATATATATATATATATATATATATATATATATATATATATATATATATATATATATATATATATACATATATATACACACACACACATATATATATATATAAATATATATATATATATATATATATATATATATATATATATATATATATATATATATATATATATATATATATATATATATGTGTGTGTGTGTGTGTGTGTGTATATATATGTTTATATGTATATATATATATATATATATATATATATATATATATATATATATATATATATATATATATATATATATATATATATATATATATATATATATATATATATATATATATATATATATATATATATATATATATATATATATATATATATATATATAAACACATATATAACTGTGTGCACATAAAAATAATTTTTTTTTCCTCAAAAATAACACGCTCATTTTGTATTGTATATGTGTATATATATATATATATATGTTTTATATATATATATATATATATATATATATATATATATATATATATATATATATATATATATATATATATATATATATATATATATATATAAACACATATATAATTGTGTGCACATAAAAATAAATTTTTTTCATATTTGTTACTTTTTCTCTTTAGTCTTTGTTGTGACTTTAATCAGAAATGATAGTGATTTGTACACATTCAACTTTCCTTTGGTATTGGAAGTGATTAAAAAAATGTTCAATTACTGTTCATGACAGATCTGTATTGGTTTGAAGTAATTTCCAAGAATGAGATTATTTGGTCGTGAAACGAATTTCTTTTAATAAAAAACAGATATTTTTATTACATTACGAATAATTGCTTTAAAAATCTATTAAAACATTCAGAATGCAATTATAGTAGATGTCAGAATATCATAGAGAGAGAGAGAGAGAGAGAGAGAGAGAGAGAGAGAGAGAGAGAGAGAGAGAGAGAGAGAGAGAGAGAGGAATACCAGAGTACTTATTAGTACAAAACCAACTAAATTTCATTTCATGTTTGAATGATTCTCAGAAGAGATTAGAGGTGTGTTTGATTAAAAAAAAAATACTAGATTTATCATATTCGAAATCTATTTTTGTAATATTTTATATCAATCAGATAAAAGCGTAGGTCTATTCAGTTTTTTTTTCTGTTTTAATTGATGTTGGTTTAAAAAAAATAAATTTAATTAATGAATCCGAAATTTTTAATTTGTTCTTTCAGGTAACTTCATAAAACAACAATAACAATAAAAAACAATGAATGCAGCCGTTTTTAGTCCCCTGTAGGTCAAAGGCTTCAGACATGTCCATATTAATCTATGGGCTTTTAGTCAGTTTTCATCACCACGCTGGTCAACTTCGAATTGATGACAGAGAGGCTTTAGTCCTATCGTTCGCAGCAAACCAACCTAGTACTGGTGGTCAGGACTAGTGCGGCTTTGCTAATCATGGAGATACATAAACCCTTACACCACGTTGAGGTATCTCCACTTAGAAAGACTTTATTGAATAAAATAAAACTAAATTTAGAGAAATTCATATAACATAGTCTATTTTATTTCAAAATATTATTAGTTTCAGTACTTTTTTAATTTTCACTGCTGTACTAAAGAGGACTACCCTTACTAGGTTGGTTTGCTGTGAACAACCAGACAAAATTTTCCTACCCTCACCAATCAACACTGGCCAGCTAGATAATGAAAACAGACCAAACTCCAGACATAGATTGACATGCCTGAGCCCTTTGTCCTGCAATGGAATAGAAACACCTGCATTTATTGTTTGGTGTTGTAAGCCCACGAAAAAGTTATCATATTGAACATTAATTTAATCAGCAATATATATTACATCCAATGAAATTTCAGAGTCACTTTCAGAGACTTAGTGAATCAAAATAAACAACTTTCCGTTTTGCAAGTCATTTATTTAAGTGTCTTTTGTGTATGTCAGTGCCTGAATGCAATGTAATACATTAATTAAGAAGGGAAACAAAACACAATATTTACCTCCGCTAGCGAAGTTAGAACGAGGTTATGGTATCGTTCCTGCTGGTGTGTCTGTTTGTGTGTGTGTGTTTGTTTGTGAACAGCTTCCTGGCCACATTTCTAATAGTAGAGTAATGAAACTGGTAGGGATCAACTGTTATGTAAAAAGCTAGAAAGGATTAAATAGTGTAAGGTTAGGGTCAAAGGTCAAGGTCATGGTCAGGCAAACTATCCAATTCACGTGATCAGCCATAGGTTTGGACATCATTGTCACAGAGACTTTAAACTTGGTTCATATTTGAGTGTAAGGAAACACACGCCAATTAAAACATGTTAGGGTCAAAGGTCAAGGTCGAGCACAATGTTGAGAAATAAGCAGTCGCGGCGGAGAACTGCGTTCTAATAATGCGCTGCCGCAGCGGAGGTCTGCGCTCTACTGATGCGCTGCTGCGGCGGAGGTCTGCTCTCTACTGATGCGCTGCTGCGGCGGAGGTCTGCTCTCTACTTATGCGCTGCTGCGGTGGAGGTGTGCGCTCTACTGATGTGCTGCCATGGCGGAGGTCTGCGCTCTACTAATGTGCTGCCGTGGCGGAGGTCTGTGCTCTACTGATGTGCAGCCGTGGCGGAGGTCTGTGCTCTACTGATGTGCAGCCGTGTCGGAGGTCTGTGCTCTACTGATGTGCTGCCGCGTCGGAGGTCTGCGCTATACTGATGTGCTAACATGGCAGAGGTCTGCGTTACACTTATGTTCTGCCATGGCAGATGTCTGCGTTTTAATAATGCGCTGCCGCGGCGGAGGTCAGCGCTCTACTGAGTGCCCCTTTAGTTTGGTTTATCTTTCTCTGAATTTCTTCGTGTTTTTGTATGCAAATGTTGTGTCGTCTTCACGGAAACACTAGAAGTTAAACGATACCTGATATTCCTTGAAACATTGCAAAGTTGAGGTTGTAAGAATTGTGGGAGAAGGATCCATGGAAAAAATTTTTATATTCTTGGTATATCAAGAGAGACAGCGACTGGTAACTCAATATTCTATGAAGGGGGATTCAACAGATGGAAAATATTCATTTATCAAACAAACTCATCAGAAACGTGCGGCAATATATTACAAAATTGAATTATACCTATGCGAAAGGGTAAGACTGGTTAAATTAAATTAAAATTAAATGTAACTCCCCCCCCCAAAAAAAAAAAAAATAATATAGATATAATTAAATATTACTGAGCAGCGAACATTACATAAAAGCAATTTAGAAATTGATTGGAAATGAGTATCAATAAAGACAACTATATAAAATGGATTTGAAAAATTTGAAAAGTGAAAATATTCATTGGGAGAGAGGGAAAACATAAACCTAATGTAAATGGTTTGTAGATTGGATAATAATAAGGGTTGTCTTGCTATTTAATAAATTATTTTATATCTTTATAATAAAAGTATTTAATTTACATATTTTTGTGTTTTGGGGATTTACAGAAAATGATTTATAGAGAAATCTAATCTAATTCGTAGACGATTCTAAAAAGGGAGGCAATGAAAACCCTAAAACTTTCGTTTGTTGATGTTTTTAATATGTTTTATGATTAAATTCAATTACCATCATCGTCCTCCTCATTACCGTCAGGCGTTGCTAGTCCATTGCAGGATAAAGATCCCAGACATGTCCTTCTACTCCCATCTGTGTATGGTTCTTCTATACCAGTCTATACCCACAATTTTTATTAGCTCGTCAGTCCATCGTCCTATCTTCCTTCCCATGCTTTGTTTGTGATCTATAGTGACCCATTGTATTATTCTTCTCATCCAACTATTTTCTTAGCTCGTCAGTCCATCGACTTAACTTCCTTCCCTTGCTTCTTTTGTAACCTCTAGTGACCCATTCTGTTATTCTTCTAATACATCTATTTTCATAGCTCGTCAATTCATCGTCTTCTCTTTCTTCCCCTGTTTCTTTTGTCATCCCGAGGGACCCATTCTGTTATTCTTCTCATCCATCAATTTTCTTAGCTTGTCAATTCATCGTTTTCTCTTTCTTCCCATGCTTGTTTTATCATCACTAGGGACCCATTCTGTTATTCTTTGCATCCATCTATTTTCTTAGCTCGTCAATTCCTCGTCTTCTCTTCCTTCACATGCTTCGTTAGTGATCTCTAGAGACCCCTTCTCATCCATCTTTTATTTGTCATTTTCATTATATGTCGTCCCGCTCATGTCCATTTCATTTTTTATATGTTATTACAATATCCTGTACTTTAATTCAATCTATCATTGACCAAATGAATATGAACCAGAATATTTTTTCTTTTTGATATTTTCTTGATTTATCTATTATTCGTCAAGTTAAAAGTATATTGAATAAAGAAACTCTGAATAATAAAATAGTTCCAAAGTGGCCATTCTCACTCGACGAAAATCTTCGAGCGAAGAAAATAACAAGTTTTATTCGGCGCTTTCGTTATAACTTGGCTTCGCCCCAAGATGCAACCGCGTCCATTAAGATAAAAGCATTTTAAAGACCTTCAAGATAATAATGTTGAAGAATTAAAGAGTTTTATTGCTGGTTTTACGTCCAATTACAACTTCCTTGACGGAGGCGTCCTTCTTAACCTTTATATTCCTTATTTTCTTTTCTCATTGGGCTATTTTTCCTGTTGGAGTCTTTGGTCTTGTAGCATCCTTTAGTTTAGATGATAATAATAATGATAATAATAGTAATAATAATAATTATTATAATAACAATAATAATAATAATAATAATAATAATAATAATAATGATAATAATAATAATAATCTTCACTATTTGATTAAGAGTAAGTATTTAGCTATATATATATATATATATATATATATATATATATATATATATATATATATATATATATATATATATACATACATATATATATATGTATATATATATATATATATATATATATTTATATACATACATATATATATATATATATATATATATATATATATATATATATATATATATATATATATATATATGTGTGTGTGTGTGTGTGTATATGTATATATATATATATATACGTATATATATATATATATATATATATATATATATATATATATATATATATATATATATATATATATATATATATATATATATATTTCCTATCATGCTCAGCGGGAGGGGGAGTAGTTATACCTGGTGAGTAGGGATACCCAAGAGTACATATGGAAACCACACTCTCTCACAAATTACGGAACCAGAGGGTTGTTACAAAGATACAGTATATATAATCTAAAGAATAAAGCTATTAAGCCCATTGTAGGAGGTTTTCTGCATTAGAATAAATTAGTTAGA
>NC_090751.1:98275848-98278348 GCF_036898095.1 Palaemon carinicauda | reverse complement strand
ACTAAATTTAATGTTACCAAACGAATTTAATTTGTTTGTAAAACAAGAAAAGATGAAATAAAATTTGGTTGAATATATTAATTTAGAAATCAAGAATCTGACTCTTTAATAAATCTCGGTATATTTGTATCTAATTTTTTCATATATTTTTTACTGGATATTTATACACAACCAAAATTATCAGCAACAAAGCACACTGGTCTTTGAAGTTGAGTGGAACGTATTAGATTTTATATGAATTGCAACATTATCTGTTTTTTTAAGTTAGAGAATTTTCCCTATCCCATTTAAAAAGGAGTACGTGTCTGGGTATATATATATATATATATATATATATATATATATATATATATATATATATATATATATATATATATATATGTCATACATACATATATATATATCATACATACATATACCAAGGCACTTCCCCCAATTTTGGGGGATAGCCGACATCAACAAAGAAACTAAAACAAAAAGGGGACCTCTACTCTCTACGTTCCTCCCAGCCTAACAAGGGACTCAACCGAGTTCATCTGGTACTGCTAGGGTGTCACAGCCCACCCTCCCTCATTATCCACCACAGATGAAGCTTCATAATGCTGAATCCCCTACTGCTGCTACCTCTGCGGTCATCTAAGGCATCGGAGGCAGCAGCAGGGCCTACCAGAACTGCGTCACAATCGCTCGCCATTCATTTCTATTTCTAGCACGCTGTCTTGCCTCGCTCACATCTATCCTCCTATCACCCAGAGCTTCCTTCACTCCATCCATCCACCCAAACATTGGCCTTCCTCTCGTACTTCTCCCATCAACTCTTGTATTCATCACCTTCTTTAGCAGACAGCAATTTTCCATTCTCTCAACATGGCCAAACCACCTCAACACATTCATATCCACTCTAGCTGCTAACTCATTTCTTACACCCGTTATCACCCTCACCCCTTCGTTCCTAACCCTATCTACTCGAGATACACCAGCCATACTCCTTAGACACTTCATCTCAAACACATTCAATTTCTGTCTCTCCATCACTTTCATTCCCCACAACTCCGATCCATACATCACAGTTAGTACAATCACTTTCTCATATAGAACTCTCTTTACATTCATGCCCAACCCATTATTTTTTACTACTCCCTTAACTGCCCCCAACACTTTGCAACCTTCATTCACTCTCTGACGTACATCTGCTTCCACTCCACCATTTGCTGCAACAACAGACCCCAAGTACTTAAAGTGATCCACCTCCTCAAGTAACTCTCCATTCAACATGATATTCATCCTTGCACCACCTTCCCTTCTCGTACATCTCATAACCTTACTCTTACCCACATTAACTCTCAGCTTCCTTCTCTCACACACTCTTCCAAATTCTTTCACTAATAGTCCAAGCTTCTCTTCTGTGTCTGCAACCAGTACAGTATCATCCGCAAACAAAAACTGATTTACCTCCCATTCATGGTCATTCTCGTCTACCAGTTTTAATCTTCGTCCAAGCACTCGAGCATTCACCTCTCTCACCACTCCATCAACATACAAGTTAAACAACCACGGTGACATCACACATCCCAATCTCAGCCCCACTCTCACCGGAAACCAATCACTCACTTCATTTCCTATCCTAACACATGCTTAACTACCTTTGTAGAAACTTTTCACTGCTTGCAACAACCTTCCACCAACTCCATATAACCTCATCACATTCCACATTGCTTCCCTATAAACTCTATCCATAAACGCAACATATACCTCCTTACCTTTTGCTAAATATTTCTCGCATATATATATATGTGTGTGTATATATAAATATGTATATATATATATATATATATATATATATATATATATATATATATATATATATATATATATATATATATATATATATATATACATACATATATATATCTAAATATATATTCTATATATATCTATAAATATATATTATACACTTTTATATATATATATATATACACGCATATATATATATATATATATATATATATATATATATATATATATATATATATATATATATATATATATATATACTAATTTGCACTCAATGATATGTTACTAATTTATATATACATATATATATATATATATATATATATATATATATATATATATATATATATATATATATATATATATATATACTAATTTGCACTCAATGATATGTTACTAATTTATATATACATATATATATATATGTATATATATATATATATATATATATATATATATATATATATATATATATATATACATACATATATATATATATATATATATATATATATATATATATATATATATATATATATATATATATATATATATATATACTAATTTGCACTCAATGATATGTAACTAATTCTGTTAACAAATCCTGTTCCTATTAGGTCCTGTTCCTGCTAGACACTGTTCTTGCTAGATCCTTTTTCTACTAGACCTTGTTCCTGTTAGTTCCTGTTCCTGCTGGCTCCTGTTC
>NC_090751.1:98265848-98268348 GCF_036898095.1 Palaemon carinicauda | reverse complement strand
CCATGCAATTGCTCTTTATCATATAGGGGAAATATTTGTATGCATATTATTTGCATGTATATATATATGTATAATTCTTATATGTATATATGTAGGTATGTATGCGTATGAAAAAATAATTTGAAGATTTCAAGAGTTGCTTTGAATGGTAGAATATTTTGATTCGTTTTATACGGTATATTAAGAAAAGGTTCTTCGTACATTTAATTCAACAATGAATAACACCTACTTGCAAAAGCTTTTCTTTATTGTATATAGAAAGTGAATGAAAATTTATTACAATTTTACAAAAAAACACATCTATAGAGTTACTAGTATCGGAAAGAACCTCTCCCCTTTTTACATAGCCACATGTTAAAGAGGAACATATCATTTCGTAAAAAGAATAGTATACATAGCTTTTAGACTCTTTATTAATAGGATGTTTTACCCATTGGTAACCCTTTGGGCCTCTGAAGGGGGATGATAGATTACAATTTACCCTTCTGTTACTGCTGTGAGTTTTTAAAAAATGTTCTCTTCCTCCTTGTAATGTCTCCCATAGGAGGTAATGGAATAGCATGCAGAAAATACACACGGATGTTTTCAAGTTAAAACTCAGTTCGCTTGTATGATAACCACCACTATCATCATCATCATAATCATCATAATCATCATCATCATCATCATCTCCTACGCCTAGTGACGCAAAGGGCCTCGGTTAGATTTCACTAGTCAATTCTATCCTGAGGTTTTTAAATCAATACATTTCCATTCATCATATCCTACTTCACACTTCATATCCCTCAGCCATGTTGGCCTAGATTTTCCAACTCTTATAATGATAAGCATTAAACTGTATATCCTTATAACTTTCTGGTCTCATAAAGATGATCTCCTAAGATAATCAAACCAATTTTATATTGACCATCAATAAGTATAGTACACCACCCGTCAAAAATGACGGCTAAATATATACATAGATATGCACATACACGCATACACACCACCTTTCATTATGGTATGACTAATAGAAATACACACACACACACACACACACACACACACACACACACACACACATATATATATATATATATATATATATATATATATATATATATATATATATATATATATATATATATATATATATATATATTTATATATACATATATATACATATATTTAAATTTCTACCTCATACCGGGATCGAACCATAGCCCTTTTAAATAAAAGGGAAGGTCGCTTCCAACTATGCCAACAGAGGCTCAAAAGAAGTCGGAACTTAACTGTTAACTGCAATTCAGGATTTACATGGCGAAACATCAGTCTCTTACTAGCGAGTTTTCCTCGACTTCCTGGCCCACCAGGTGACACAGTTGATAGTATTTAATTTCTACCTCATATGAATTTATTTTTATTTGAGCACAACATTGTATTGATTTTCATCAATATTGACTAATTAAGGGTTAATTAGAATTAAATTCTATCAATTTTATCACCTGGTGGGTCGGGAAATCGGGGAAAACTCGCTGGTAAGAGACTGATGTCTCTCCAGGTAAAGATTCATCGTAAGAATTAAAGCACTTCTATGATGTCACTGCTCGATAACTTGAAGGTGATAAGCTTGTCCACACCAGTTCTGTGCCTGGCACAAGTCTCTTACAGAGCCCCCCAAAAACGAGTTCGGAAATACGATCATAACCATTTTCCTTGATGTTGTTGGTGTCTGGTAAGGTTCCACGACTCGGGATTTCAGATTCTTTCTTCAGATGCTTCCCAGGAATCAGGATATTATCTTTACGATGCGGTTCTTGATTGTATACGACTAAATTATAAAAGATTATTGTTGGAGCCTTAGATTTTGTGTCCATTATCATATGAACAAATCACTGATAACACTTTTTAACGTGGTATGAATTTGAAATATAAATATCCTTATTCATGATTTAGTTTATGCCGAATCCTTTCCTCACTGGGCTATTTTCACTGTTTGAGTCCTTGGGCCTAAAGCATCCTGCTTTTCCAAATAGGATTGTAGCTAATAATAATAATAATAATAATAATAATAATAATAATAATAATAATAATAATAATAATAATAACAACAACAACAACAACAACAATAATAATAATAATAATAATAATAATAATAATAATAATATTTAGATATAATGAAAAAATCTAACCATTAATAATAATAATAATAATAATAATAATAATAATAATAATAATAATAATAATAATAATAATAATAATAATAATAATAGTGAAAATATTTAGATATAATGAAAAAATCTAACCATTAATAATAATAATAATAATAATAATAATAATAATAATAATAATAATAATAATAATAATAATAATAATAATAATAATAATAATAATAATATTAATAATAATATCAAGCTACGAAACATCGCTATACACAAGAACTTATCTGAAATACATTAAATTCTTAAAAGGTTGCTTTTATAAATGTTGAACTCTGACTTTCATATATTTCATTAGCTCT
>NC_090751.1:98253348-98258348 GCF_036898095.1 Palaemon carinicauda | reverse complement strand
ATCAAGGAAAAGGTAAAAAGAGCTACAAACAGCTCAAATCCATTTGAGATTTTCCCTTTTTTTCGGATTTTCTCAAAGAATTCAGATCAAAAGTCAAATTCTTGAAACGGAATGTGTGTTACGAAAACTGTTGGCTTGTGTTATTTCAGAGGCGGAAAAATATAAAGGCATCGTAAAAGAAATGTGTTTCTTGGTAGCTGCTAAGACCCAAATCATTGGTATTCTGTAGAGGATATGTCTGGTGTTTCATTTCTTATATTAAGTGACAAACATTTATGGTATTTTATTACTTATATTCAATGACAAACATTTATGGTATTTTATTACTTATATTCAATGACAAACATTTATGGTATTTCATTCCTAATATTGATTGACCAACGTTTATGGCATTTTATTACTCATATTCAATGACAAAAATTTATAGTATTTCATTCCTTATATTCTATGACAAACATTTATTATATTTCCTTATATTCTATAAAAGAAAAATGTATGGTATTTCATCCCTTGTATTCAATGATAAACATTTATGGTATTTCATTCCTAATATTGAATGACAAACTTTTATGGTTTTTCATTCTTTATATTAAATAACAAACATTTATTTTATATCCATATATTCTATAAAAAAAATCTGGTATTTCATTCCTGACATTAAATGACAAAAATTTATGGTATTTCATTCCTTATATTCAATGACACACATTTATGATATTTCATTCCTTATATTACATGATAAACCTTTCTGGTATTTCATTCCTTATATTCAATGACAAACATTTATTTTATTTAATTCCTTATATTCAATGACAAACATTTATTGTATTTCCCTATATTCTATAGAAAAAATTATCTGGCATTTCATTCTTTGTATTCCGTAGAGAAAATTTCTGGTGTTTCATTCCTTATATTCTATAAAAAAAAATATCTGATATTCCATTCCTTATATTCTACAGAAAATACTTCTGGTTTTTCATTCCTTATATTCTGTAGGAAACACTTCAGGCATTTCATTCCTTATATTCTATAGAGAACATTTCTTAGGTTTCATTCCTTATATTCTATAGAGAATATTTCTGGTAATTCATTCCTTATATTCTACAGAAAATACTTCTGGCATTTCCTTACGTATATTCTACAGACAATATTTCTGGTGTTTCATTCCTTATATTTTATCGAGACTCTATCTAGAGAGAGAGAGAGAGAGAGAGAGAGAGAGAGAGAGAGAGAGAGAGAGAGAGAGAGAGAGAGAGAGAGAGAGAGATACTCTGTAGATTAATGCAAACCAATGAAGGATCCTATTCAGAAGCACTTAAAAATAAATATAAATAATTATATGACCTACAAAAGATGCTTAGAATATGGGAAGCAGTAATAAAAAGATAAAAAAAAATATGTTATGCTTCCATGCTACCAAATTAATAAAACTAACAGCAGTCTCAATAAATATTGCACATTAAAATCGTGAGTAGACAAAATGCCTAACGACAAAATGTCTAAAGACAAAACGACAAAACGCCTAATTCTTCCAATTGGATATAATGCTAACAGACAAATGACTAACAGACTAAACGCCCAACAATGCAAATTGATCTGCCTTATTCTTAATAGCATTTAGAAAAAAATTAAGGTAAGAATATATAATTTAAGAAAAAAAAAGTATAGTATGCATATTAAATCAATGACACAAATTCTCAAGCTTTTTGTTACGTAACTCGACAACTCTCATAGTATACTTACTGTTTTGTTCAATGGTTCATCAATTTGCATTTTCATAACAATTTGAAAAAAGAAAGAGAATAAAATATGCACAAATTTCTATAATTACATATATCAAATATGCCTAATGCAAATGTAAAGAAAGGTGTATATGAAAGTGTTCTATTAGAATTTCAGAAGAAAAACATCTCTACCGCATCATACGAAAATACTCTTTCAACTTTTCTCCTTTGTAAACTTGAATATTTTTCTTTGGGGGAAGATGAATTAAGGTCTTTCAGTACGAACGTTTAGACTTGAATTCTCTGGGCCTAATGGCCTCTCTCCTTGGTACAGTCTGAATGAACTTTCTGTTGACTTGTTTTTTTAATTGTTCAGTGGGACCTTTCATCGGTCAATGAATGTATATGTCTTTAAGCTTCAGGTATTTACTCATAAGTAACATATTTTCTAAATATTTTCATGAAAAATCAAAAAATGAATGTATAAGTCATACCTTTGAATCAAGTACTGTACTAGATTAAATAAAGCAAATAAGACAATGGGTAGGTGAAGTAAAATTTGGAAATGAAATCGCCTGAAATTACATATAAAAATTTGACTAAATATCACTTTAGTGAGATTGGTGTTACTGTATGGAGAAAAGTCATGGTATGACAATGAAACAATCGCAAATAGATTTAGTAGATTTGAGAACAAAGCCCTCAGAAGGTTATTGGGAGTTAAATGGCAGGACAGGATTAGAACTAGAACTATAAGAGATATTACTCGAGTGCCATATGTGGATGAGATCATGATGCAGGGTAGATGGAGATGGTTTGGCCATGCTCTTCGCTCTCCTCAAGAGAGATAAGTACACCAAACGTTCATATGGGCTCCACAAGGCACTAGAAGAGTTAGGAGACTCAGGCCTACATGACTGAGTACTATGAAACGCGAAGTAGGAGATGAATGCAGTAGTGAATTAAAAGCTCAAGATAGAGACGACTTGCAAAATCTAACCGAGTCCCTTTGCGTCAATAGGCGTAGGAGGAGATGATGATGATGGTGATGACTAGCATAATTTACTACAATATATATTTCAGTCATGAAATATTACTTTAACAAGTGATATCTTTCCAGTTCTATTCAAAGACAAACGGCTAATATAAATAGTACTTTCAGTTCTTCAACCATCTGATACGAATAGTGCAACATATACTCTATAGGTTGATAAACTATCTACATATTACCCTTAACTCTGATTGATTGGAATGAAAATATGAATGAATTTTATGTGGAATTTCACAGAATCTATTTTTTATAAACTTTATAATGGTTATTATTATTATTATTATTATTATTATTATTATTATTATTATTATTATTATTATTATTATTATTATTATTATTATTATTATTAGCTCGGCTATAACCCTAGTTGGAAAACCAAGATGCTATAAGCACAAGGGCTCCAACAGGAAAAAATAACCCAGTGAGGAAAGGATATAAGGAAATGAATAAAAGATATGCGAAATAATGAACAATTAAAAGAAAATATTTAAAAAACAGTAAAAACAACAAAACAGATATTCTATATATTAACTATAAAAAGACTTATGTTTGATGCTTATTTCTAATAAAGTCTGCAAGTATGTATTTAACCGTTCATAAACAATCAATTTCTTTTCTTATTCTGATTTCGAAATCATGTTACAGCTTTAAGGACCTCCAAGTCTAAAAGATATATTATTACTCATTGCTCTTTGATGTCACTAATTAAATCAAAGTTCACTTAAGACTTCACTTTTTTTTCTCATTTCCTAGTGGGTATACTTCAAGCTTCTAATATTTTAATGTCAATGCTAGGTAATTAAAAAAAAAAAACACACACACATATATATGTATATATATATATATATATATATATATATATATATATATATATATATATATATATATATATATATATATATATATATATATCTATATCTATATATATATATATATATATATATATATATATATATATATATATATATATATGTGTGTGTGTGTGTGTGTGTGTGTGTGCGTGTATGTGTGTGTAGAGATCCTTAAAGCTAACACGTGATGAGTATAAAATATATTATACTCATGTAAGGAAAAATGAACAGACTTAGTACTCTCGTTCATTAGGGACATCATCAGACTCGCCAATGTTGTTGAGTCTGTTGATATATATATATATATATATATATATATATATATATATATATATATATATATATATATATATATATATATATATATATATATATGTACATATATATATATATATATATATATATATATATATATATATATATATATATATATTATATATATATATGTACATATATATATATATATATATATATATATATATATATATATATATATATATACATATATATATACATATATATATATATATATATATATATATATATATATATATATATATATATATATATGTACATGTATATATATATATATATATATATATATATATATATATATATATATATATATATATATATATATATATATATATATATATATATATATATATATATATATATTCATATTCATACATATATATTCATATTCATATATATTGTGATGGCTGGCTTTGACCACCACTCAAAACCCTACACTTATCAAATAGTATTCACCATCATACAGTACTAAGTCCACTAAAGGTGGAATAGTAACCAAACATCAATACGAGCGCAAAGTCAACTCAAGGGGACAAAGAAAATACCAAAAAAAATGCCTTAATTTTAATACATAATAACTAGACAGAAATAACACCTGAACCACATTAATACATTAATAAATGATACACACTCAATCTTAACTCCCTGTAAAAGAAAACAATTACACAATTACAGAAAGGTCATCAACACATGCATACTAATTGGAGAGAGAGTCCAGCAAGGAGAAGGCCAACGAAAAGTGAGAACATCCTAACAAATATAAACTATATATCCCTATTAAATTGACGATGGCTGGTTTGATTGAAAGGCTTTCACAAGCTCCACTAATGACCTCAGCTGACTATCACAGGTCGTGATCACGATACTCAAACAGGTATAAATATTATTACCTTGGGACAGAGAGGTCCCCTTGGCTTTTACTGAACCAAGGGCAGTACACAAAATGCAAGACAATATGAGTTCTTGCTGCAGAAAAAGGATATCCAAAAAGCTAAATAGCTTCACAATGTAGCTATGCAATGGTGAGGAGTAAATATAGTTCCCACAGCAATCGTCGCG
>NC_090751.1:98245848-98248348 GCF_036898095.1 Palaemon carinicauda | reverse complement strand
TGAAGGATGATATAGAGAGAAGAGGTTAAGTGGAAGAGGATGCCTTTGATAGAAAGCATTGGATAGGGTGCATCAGGTAGCCGACCCTTTAATGTAGGGATAACAGTGGGAAAGTAGAAGAATTAGATGGCGAAATAAGGTGAAGGATGATATGGAGAGAGGAGGTCTAGTGGAAGAGGATGCCTTTGATAGAAGACATTGGAGAGGGCGCATCAGGCAACCGACCCCTTAATGTAGGGATAATTGTGAGGAAGAAGAAAAAGTATCTTTCTTTCTTGTCGTGTCACATCAGAAACATAATGCCCATATTTCTCCTTTTTGTACGAGTCTGAAATTAGGCCTCACTGTATAAATACATGTGAGGCTCTTCAAACTTGCCTGTTTTCTTGTGTAATATTTACCCTGTAATTTGTTTAAGCTTTAGCTTTTGTTTCCAACTTTCTGTTTGTGTTTGCAAGTTGATGGAGTGATGGCTGGTCTTATATGGTAAGATTAATAAATTCAAAGTCTCCCTAATTTGTATTTGTATTCCCCAAGGCCATTTTGCTTTTATGGATCTTCCTTTTAGATATATAGTAGGTTAGTATGCTAGGAATTCTTTATGATAATTTATTTCTAAATATTCTTTCAAAAACTTGTCTGGATATATGATTTTATATTCTGAAACTTAATTTTCGTTCAGTCTGATATATGGCATAAATAATTTATTTAGCTGTAAGGCATCTTGAATTAAACAGGAAATGATTGTAAATTTTAATTTGAACAAACTTGAAACTGGATACAAAAGCTATAGGGATGAATTAAACTACAATAAATTATCTGTTTTAGAAAACATGATCACAAAATTGATTGGTGAAATAAGGAAAAACCGAGAAATACAATAAACTATAAATATCCTTATAATCTTTTTATCTATTAAGAAGTTTTGCCTGATTAGAATTCAAGGAGGCATAGAGTATATTGCGGTTTAATTTACTAGGAACTAATATATGCAATTGTAAATTATAATAAGAAAAGTCTATACCAAATAATCTATATATATTTCATAAAAAGTTTAGGGTTGAATTGTTCATACTCAAAATTAATAATGAATTAATGAACTTTGA
This sequence comes from Palaemon carinicauda, assembly GCF_036898095.1. Classification (NCBI taxonomy): domain Eukaryota; kingdom Metazoa; phylum Arthropoda; class Malacostraca; order Decapoda; family Palaemonidae; genus Palaemon; species Palaemon carinicauda. The sequence continues at coordinate 98,247,242 of NC_090751.1, read as the reverse complement.
ATTGAAAAAGAACATTTGAATTTTATGTGTGGGAAGTATTTGTCCTTTATCTATCCTGTCAATATGTAAATATATATATATATATATATATATATATATATATATATATATATATATATATATATATATATATATATATATATATATATATATATGTGTGTGTGTGTGTGTGTGTGTGTGTGTGTGTGTGTGTATGTATGTATATATGTATATATAAATATATATATATATATATATATATATATATATATATATATATATATATATATATATATATATATATATGTATGTATGTATATATGTATATATATATATATATATATATATATATATATATATATATATACATATATTCATATATATTTATATATATATATATATATATATATATATATATATATATATATATATATATATATATATATATATATATATATAATATATATATATATATATATATATATATATATATATATATATATATATATATATATATATATATATATATATATATATATGTATATATATTTATATATATACTATATATATATATATATATATATATATATATATATATATATATATATATATATATACATATGACCATGGAAGGTTATTAAAAAACAACCAAAGAAATTAAAGAAATAATAAAATATCCACTTTATTCAGGCTAATATTAACTTCATTTCAGAGCATGAGAACATCAGACTAAAAAAAAATATATTTTCTTTTTGTAACAACCGAAGTTAAATCCTTTCTGATAAGTGAAAAATCTCTCTTATGAAAATATTAAGAAATAAATCCCCTTGCTACCTTTGCCACTGCATTAATTGTGTGATTTGAATCCAATTATGGTTTTTGTAATATCTAATGCATGTCAATTTAGCTCATTACTTATTAACTCGGGTAAGAACGAGTGGCTTTGATCCATGATAAATTTGTGATAATATAAAGGGGAGGCCATTCGCCCATTAAGGATACTCAGGTTGGATCGAGGGAGCTTGGTGATGGAAATAGATAATAATGATAATGATAATATTAATAATAATAATGATAATAATAATAATGATCATAATAATAATAATAATAATAATAATAATAATAATAATAATTATTATTATTATTATTATTATTATTATTATTATTATTATTATTATTATTATTATTATTATTATTATTATTATTATTATTATTATTATTATTATTATTATTTTGGTAGTAAGCCTGTTTTTAGAAACTGAGTCTTTTATTCAAATTGGTCAAAAATCATGTATGATTAAATAATATAATATGATAATTCTAATTTAGTAGATATGTTATGAAAGTATTATAACATAGGCTTTGTTGTATTGAATTATTTGATAATTTTAACTTACTATAATATAGTAAAGGTT
>NC_090751.1:98235848-98240848 GCF_036898095.1 Palaemon carinicauda | reverse complement strand
ATATATATATATATATATATATATATATATATATATATATATATATATATATATATATATATATATGTATATATATGTAAGTGCATACGGAACACATACACATATCTATATGTATATATATATATATATATATATATATATATATATATATATATATATATATATGTATATATATATATATATATATATATATGTATATATGTGTGTGTATGTATATATATATATATATATATATATATATATATATATATTAAAATATATATATATATATATATATATATATATATATATATATATATATATATATATATATATATATATATATATATATATATATATATATATATATATATATGAGAGAGAGAGAGAGAGAGAGAGAGAGAGAGAGAGAGAGAGAGAGAGAGAGAGAGAGAGAGAGAGAGAGAGAGATTTTACATTAACAAAAAAAGAGACTAAATAATTCTCTCCAATATCTACAGTAAATAAAATCTATTTTTCCATCTTTAGATAAAATTATACTTCCACTTTTCCTCTTTTCCTGGAACATGAATCACAGCGCTATAAAACGTCATGATAAAGTCATTCATTTTCTGTTTTTATTCTCGCGAAGAAAGGAAGAGCTGCGAGAGGAAGGAATCGGAGCTCGGGAAGAAGGACGACCTTATAAATTGGCTTGGAAAGACTCTCTTCAGAATCGATTGGGTGGAATATATTTCAGACGTAATGGAGACAAAAGTAACTCTGTATTATAGCTAATGTAGTCTAATATAGTTGAGATACTACTGTTAGAGAGTTACTGGGTCCTTTGACTGGCCAGATAGTACTACATTGGATCCTTCTCTTTAGTTACGGCTCATTTTCCCTTTGGCTACACATAAACCGAATAGTCTGGTCTATTCTTTACTCATTCTCCTCTGTCCTCATACATCTGGCAACAATGAGACTACCAAACAATTCTTCTTCACTCAAGGGGTTAACTACAACACTAATTGTCCAGTGGCTACTTTCCTCTTGGTATGGTTAGTAGAGACTATTTTGCTATGGTAAGCAGCTCTTATAGAAGGACACTCCAAATCAAACCATTGTTCTCTAGTCTTAGGTAGTACCATAGCCTATGTACCATGGTCTTCCATTGTCTGGGGGTAGAGTTCTCTTACTTCAGGGTACACTTGGGCACACTATTCTATATCATTTCTCTTCCTATTGTTTTTTAGAGTTTTTCTAGTACATATATGAAAGATCTATTTTAATTTTGCTACTGTTCCTAAGGTATTTTATTTTATTAATTACTTCTCTTGTAGTTTATATATTTCCTTATTTCCTTTCCTCACTGGGCTGCTTTCCCTGTTGGAGCCCTTGGGCTTATAGCATCCTGCTTTTACAACAAGTGTTGTAGCTTAGCAAGTAATAATAATAATAATAATAATAATAATAATAATAATAATAATAATAATAATAATAATAATAATAATAATATCCGTAGTAGCAGTAATAATAATGATATTAATAATAATAACTATATTTAGATACCTTTTCTCTCAATAGTAATGTTTTACTTAAGAAAAGAAAGATAGAGTAAAAACAATATTTTATCTTTTTAAACAGGAGACGTTTACAGGAATAAACTGGACTATATTTCCTTCGAATAAAGAGTTCTCCTGACTCCTCTAACAGAGTCTTCAATTAGAGATAAAACTCTTTTATAACAGGAGAGTAACTCAGGAACAGTGTAGTATATAGTCATGACCATTTCCTCTCCATTTGACAAAATAATTCTTTTATAGCGTGTCGTATTTTCGTTTTTATATTCAGTTTTCGGAAGAAAATATTCACTCTTTCTTTTTTTAGTTCATGTATTTGTTTCTCTTCTTCAAAACTTGGTAATTAATTTTCTTGTTACCTCCGCCAACGAAGTTGGAAGGAGGTTAGGCTCTCACCCGTGTTTGTGTGTTTGTTTGTGTGTGTGTATTTGTTTGTGAACAGTTCCTGGCCATAATTTTAATCGTAGAGTAATGAAACTTGCAGGGATTAACTGTGATGTAAAAAGCTGGAAGGTCAAGGTCAAAGTCAAGGTTACGGTCAATAAAATGTCCAATTCACGTAATCAGATGAAGTTTGGACACCGTTGTCACAGAGACTTCAAACTTGGTTCAGATATGAGTGTATGAAATTCCACGAAAATTAATACATGTTAGGGTCAAAGGTCAAGGTTAAGGTAGAGAAAAAAGTCAAGAAATAAGCTGCCATAGACTCTGTACCATGGTTTCCCCCTGTCTTGGGTTAGAGATCTTTTGCATGATGATACACTCGGGCTCACTATTTTATGTTATTTCTCTTCCTCTTGTTGTGTTAAAGTTTTAATAGTTTATATAAAAAGTATTTATTATAATATTATTACTGTTCTATAAATATTTTATTTTTCCTTGTTTCCTTTCCTCACTCGGCTACTTTCGCTGTTGGAGTCTCTGGGCGTATAGCATTCTAATTTTCCAACTAGGGTTGTAGCTTAGCAATTAATAATAATAATAATAATAATAATAATAATAATAATAATAATAATAATAATAATAATAATAATAATAATAATAATAATACAGCATTCAAATGATAATTATATCTGAATGAAATTGATGGAACTGAACTAATAAATATAACAAAACTCGAAGTAATAAAGGTTAGAAATTGTACGATAAAGAGTCTGAAGGTGATACTCAAACAATCAATAATTTCGAGGTATTTCATAAAACAAAAATAATCAAGATATCTTGGAAAAAAAGCTAAAAGATCTAACGAATTATTTTGTATGATAGCATGCGTGTACGTAATGTTTTTCTGACACATACAGTAGCTGTCAAAACTCACATATTCAATCATCTTTTTGACATATTTCATACGTGTTTTTGGTGTATGATTTAAACGTGTGATGTGTACAAGGTTTGTCAAAATGGAAAACAATTTCTTGGGTTTTAAGAGAGTTTGTGTAACAATAGATAAATCAGTTTTTTTTTCCTGGTAGAGATGGTAGGCGTGCTTGGAAATATATTGAACTTGATAACTGGTAGGCGAAATGAAAGGAAATTAAATTGATGTTACCACATAGGCTACCACAACGTTTATATATGAAATATCCGGTTTGATGTTGTTACTGTTTTTAAAACATTTTATTTGAATTATTCATTATTTCTCATCTCATTTATCCATTTCCTTATTTCGTTTCCTTATTGGGTTATTTTTCCCTGTTGCAGCCCTTGGGCTTATAGCATCTTGTTTTCCAAATAGGATTGTAGCTTAACTAGCAATAATAATAATAATAATAATAATAATAATAATAATAATAATAATAATAATAATAATAATAATAATTATATTGAGATACATTCTCGTATTTTCGTTTTTTATATTCAGTATTTAGATTAATATACTCATTCTCTCTTTTTTTTTTTTAGTTCATGTATTTGTTTCTCTTCTTCAAAACTTGGTAATTAATTTTCTTGTTACCTCCGCCAACGAAGTTGGAAGGTGGTTATGCTTTGGCTCTTGTTTGTGAGTTTGTTTGTGTGTGTGTGTGTATTTGTTTGTGAACAATTCCTGGCCACAATTTTAATCGTAGAGTAATGAAACTTGCAGAGATTAACTTTTTATGTAAAAAGCTGGAAATTATTAAATTGTGGAAGGTCAAGGTCAAAGGTCAATGTTACGGTCAAGAAAATAGTACAATTTACGTAATCAGAAATAAGTTTAGACCTTGTTGTCACAGAGACTTCAAACTTGATTCATATTTGAGTGTATGAAAATCCATGCAAATTAATACATGATAGGGTTAAAGGTTAATGTTAAGGTAGAGAAAAAAGTCAAGACATAAGCTGCCATAGCCTCTGTACCATGGTCTTCCCCTGTCTTGGGTTAGAGATCTTTTGCATGAGGATACACTCGGGTTCACAATTTTTTGTTACTTCTCTTCCTCTTGTTGTGGTAAAGTTTTTATTGTTTACATTGAAAATATTTTCTTGTTTCCTTTCCTCACTTGGCTACCTTCGCTGTTGGAGTCCCTGGGCTTATAACATTCTGCTTTTCCAACTAGGGTTGTAGTTTAATAATAATAATAATAATAATAATAATAATAATAATAATAATAATAATAATAATAATAATAATAATAATAATAATAATAATAATAATAATAATAATAATAATTATATCTGAATGAAATTGTTAGAACTGCACTAATAAATATAATAAAACTAGAACTAACAGAAATAATTAATTGTACGAGAAAGAGTCAGAAGATGAAACCCAAACAAACAATAATTTTGAGGTATTTCATGAAACAAAAATAATCAAGATTTCTTGGGAAAAAAAAAAAAAAAACTAAAAGATCGACCAAATTGTTTTGTATGATAGCATGCGTGTACGTAATGTTTTTCTGACACATAGCTGTCAAAACTGACATATTCAATCATCTTTTTGACATATTTCATACGATTTTGGCATATGATTTAAATGTGCGACGTTTACAAGGTTTGTCAAAATGGAAAACAATTTCATGGGTTTTAGGATAGTTGGTAGTATTGATAAATATATATTTTTTTTTCTGGTAGAGATAGTAGGTATGCTTAGAAATATATCAAAATTGATAACTGGTAGGCGAAATGAAGGAAAATTAAATTGATGTTAAAGATCGTATATATAATTCTTATATATATATATAAATATATATATATATATATATATATATATATATATATATATATATATATTATATATATATATAATATATATATAGTATAATATTATATATATATATATATATAATATATATATATATATATATATATATATATATATATATATATATATATATATATATATTCAGTGTTATGTATTATAACTATATCTTCTTTTAAAGGTTTAAAGGCCGCATATTAATGGCACAGGCGAGGGACAGTGAAATAATGATTATAACAACAACAACAACAACAACGACAATAATAATGATAATG
>NC_090751.1:98230311-98232811 GCF_036898095.1 Palaemon carinicauda | reverse complement strand
TATGATTTTATATATATATATATATATATAAATATATATATATATATATATATATAAATATAAATATGAATGATGAAGTATGGTTTTCTTCTTAATTGTATCTTCATCTATATAAGCATATGTCTTTGTGTATATATATATATATATATGTATATATATATATATATATATATGTATATATATATATATATATATACATATATATATATATATATATGTATATATATATATATATAGAGAGAGAGAGAGAGAGAGAGAGAGAGAGAGAGAGATTAAAACGTTTATTTCATTAACTAGCTGATTGCAGTCTCTCTCTCTCTCTCTCTCTCTCTCTCTCTCTCTCTCTGGCCCCCACCTGGGTTTGCATGTCTTTATGTTTTCATGTCGTAATGGAAAGCAAATTTGCCTCGCATGTTAAAAGTTAAAATTCCAGGGTTCAACTTCTTGGAAAGATGTTATAGCTACTTGGGCCTGTTCTATAAAATCTAAAAGCTTCACTGTTTATTCGAGCTGTGAATAAAGTGCCAGGTACACACACGCACAAACACACAGATAATATATATATATAAATATATATATATATATATATATATATATATATATGTATATATATATATATATATATATATATCCATCCATATACCAAAGGCACTTCCCCCAATTTTGGGGGGTAGCCGACATCAACAAGAACAAAACAAAAAAGGGGACCTCTACTCTCTATGTTCCTCCAGCCTAACCAGGGACTCAGCCGAGTTCAGCTGTTACTGCTAGGGTGCCACAGCCCAACCTCCCACATTTCCACCACAGATGAAGCTTCATACTGCTAAGTCCCCTACTGCTGCTACCCTCCGCGGTCATCTAAGGCACCGGAGGAAGCAGCAGGGCCTACCGGAACTGCATCACAATCGCTTGCCATTCATTCCTATTTCTAGCATGCTTTCTTGCCTCTCGCACATCTATCCTCCTATCACCCAGAGCTTTCTTCACACCATCCATCCACCCAAACCTTGGCCTTCCTCTTGTACTTCTCCCATAAACTTTTGCATTCATCACCTTCTTTAGCAGACAGCCATTCTCCATTCTCTCAACATGACCAAACCACCTCAACACATTCATATCCACTCTAGCCGCTAACTCATTTCTTACACCCGTTCTCACCCTCACCACCTCGTTCCTGACCCTATCTACTCGAGATACACCAGCCATACTCCTCAGACACTTCATCTCAAACACATTCAATTTCTGTCTCTCCATCACTTTCATTCCCCACAACTCCGATCCATACATCACAGTTGGTACAATCACTTTCTTATATAGAACTCTCTTTACATTCATGCCCAACCCTCTATTTTTTACTACTCCCTTAACTGCCCCCAACACTTTGCAACCTTCATTCACTCTCTGACGTACATCTGCTTCCACTCCACCATTTGCTGCAACAACAGACCTCAAGTACTTAAACTGATCCACCTCCTCAAGTAACTCTCCATTCAACATGACATTCAACCTTGCACCACCTTCCCTTCTCGTACATCTCATAACCTTACTCTTACCCACATTAACTCTCAACTTCCTTCTCTTACACACCCTTCCAAATTCTGTCACTAGTCGGTCAAGCTTCTCTTCTGTGTCTGCTACCAGTACAGTATCATCCGCAAACAACAACTGATTTACCTCCCATCCATGATCATTCTCGTCTACCAGTTTTAATCCTCGTCCAAGCACTCGAGCATTCACCTCTCTCACCTCTCCATCAACATACAAGTTAAACAACCACGGCGACATCACACATCCCTGTCTCAGCCCCACTCTCACCGGAAACCAATCGCTCACTTCATTTCCTATTCTATCACATGCTTTACTACCTTTGTAGAAACTTTTCACTGCTTGCAACAACCTTCCACCAACTCCATATAACCTCATCACATTCCACATTGCTTCCCTATCAACTCTATCATATGCTTTCTCCAGATCCATAAACGCAACATACACCTCCTTACCTTTTGCTAAATATTTCTTGCATATCTGCCTAACTGTAAAAATCTGATTCATACAACCCCTACCTCTACTAAAACACCCCTGTACTTCCCAGATTGCATTCTCTGTTTTATCCTTAATCCTATTAATCAGTACTCTACCATACACTTTTCCAACTACACTCAACAAACTAATACCTCTTGAATTACAACACTCATGCACATCTCCCTTACACTTATATAGTGGTACAATACATGCACAGACCCAATCTACTGGTACCATTGACAACACAAAACACACATTAAACAATCTCACCAACCATTCAAGTACAGTCACACCCCCTTCCTTCAACATCTCAGCTTTCACACCATCCATACCAGATGCGTTTCCTACTCTCGTTTCATCTAGTGCTCTCCTCACTTCCTCTATTGTAATCTCTCTCTCATTCTCATCTCCCATCACTGGCACCTCAACACCTGGAACAGCAATTATCTCTGCCTCCCTATCATCCTCAACATTCAGC
>NC_090751.1:98207811-98227811 GCF_036898095.1 Palaemon carinicauda | reverse complement strand
GGACCATCCTTCTCCCAATGGAAGCTTTCGAACGTATTTATCCCCAAACCTAATTTTCAGTTCCTAGTTTTCTCTGGCTATGTTTCTTGTACTTTCTTGAAGTCCTTTGCGAAGATAATGTATTGAAATTAGATGGAGAATGAGAAAGAATTTTCAATAGATGTTTTGAGTATTTTATCTATCTGCGTGTATATATATATATATATATATATACATATATATATATATATATATATACATATATATATACGAATATATATATATATATATATATATAAATGTATATGTATATTATATATATATATATATATATACATATATATGTGTGTGTGTATATATATATATATATATATTTATATAGATATATATACATATATATATATATGAATATATATAAATATATATATATATATATATATATATTTTATATATATATATATATATATATGTATATATATATATATATATATATTTATATATATATGTATACATATCTATTTATATATATATATATATATATGAATATATATATATATATATATATATATTTATATATATATATAAATATATAGGCTATACATATATATATATATATATATATACATATATATATGTATATTATATATATATATATATATACATATCTATATATATATATATATATATATTACTATCTCTTTATATATATATATATATATGTATATATATATTCATATATCCATATATATGTATAATACATATTATAATATATATATATATATATATATATCGATATATATTTCTTCACTATAAGACATAGCTTTCCATTTTCTAAGCAATTATCCAGAGGTGTTACGACTTGATTTCAACAGATGCTGCCACTCGTATATAGTTGGGTCGTCTTCTGATCGAAATCTGAGACCAGACTCATCCTATAAATCCCCTGTCAAGTATCCTTAGTCTACTAAATACCAAATGGACCATGGAGACCAAACATATACGCATATACATAGGCACAAACACACGCATTCACATACACTACTGAGAACTCTTCCTTATTCTAGTTCAGAATTGTTAAATAAATTATCAATCAGCATTTCTCCGATGTTTAAAGTTGATCTAGTTACCAGTTTTCAATTTTAAATATCTGAAAATTGGTTGAATGTTTTCAATGCTACTGTGAGATTTTTTTTTTTTTTAAATTTTCCACGTAAGTGAGACTTTCATATGTAAGGATATCTTTAAGAGACAACCATTCTACGTTAAGAGAGAGAGAGAGAGAGAGAGAGAGAGAGAGAGAGAGAGAGAGAGAGAGAGCAGTTTCCATTTCGTTGGGAACAACACCAATTTCCTGAACAACACTGGATGCGTTTTATGTGGATAGAGCTTCGACTTCAGACAAAGAACGGCTAGATAGTGTCGGATACGTATTTTGTTTCCTACAAATCAAATGGGATTATTGGAGGACCTGAATCAGATGAAGACACGTAGACAGAGGAATAGATGTGTGATTTGTGGTGGCTGGAGAGAGAGAGAGAGAGAGAGAGAGAGAGAGAGAGAGATCTTTCTTGCACACTCCTGGAGAAGGTCTCCTTTCTCCATATCTAGACAAAGAAAGAAAGAGAGAGAGAGAGAGAGAGAGAGAGAGAGAGAGAGATCTTGCTTGCACATTCAGGGGAAGATCTCCTTTCACCATATCTAGAGAGAGAGAGAGAGAGAGAGAGAGAGAGATCTTGCTTGCACATTCAGGGGGAAGATCTCCTTTCACCATATCTAGAGAGAGAGAGAGAGAGAGAGAGAGAGAGAGAGAGATCTTTCTTGCACACTCCTGGAGAAGGTCTCCTTTCTCCATAACTAGACAGAGAGAGAGAGAGAGAGAGAGAGAGAGAGAGAGAGTATTATTTTGCACTTTCCGAGAAGAATTTATTCCCAAATCTAGACAATCATATTTCATTCCAAATTGTAAAGAATAAAAGGCGACTTAGCTGACATAAAAAAATAAAACCAAATTTAATGTTACCAAACGAACTTAATTTCTTTGTATAACAAGAAAAGAGGAGATGAAAAACTTTTTTAATATATTAATTTAGAAGTCAAGAATCTAACTCTTTAATAAAATCTCGGTATATTCAATGTTGTTTACTGTAAATTGTATCTCATTTTTTCTAATCTTTTTACTGGATATTTATACCCAACCAAAATTATTAGCAACTAAGCACACTGGTCTTTGAAGTTGAGTGGAACGTATCTTATTTTATATGAATTGTAACATTATATGATTTTTTAAGTTAGAGAATCCTCACTATCCCATTTAAAAGGAGCAAGTGTGTGGGTATACATACACACACACACAAACACACACACACATATATATATATATATATATGTATATATATATATACACATACATATATATATATATATATATGTATATGTAATTATATGTATGTATATATGCATACTTATACACACACACGCACACACACACACATATATATATATATATATATGTGTGTATATATATATATATAATATATATGTGTGTGTATATATATATGTATATATATATATATATATGTGTGTATATATATATATGTATATATATATATATATATACATATATATATATATATATATATACATATATATATATATATATATAAGTGTGCATATATATATATAAATATATATACATATACATATATATACATATATATATATATATATATATACATATATATATATATATACATACATATATATGTATATATATATATATATATATGTATATGTATATATATATATATATATGTATGTATATATGCATACTTATATATATATATATATATATATGTATATATATATATATATATGTATATATATATATATATATATAGGTATATATATACATATATATATGTGTATATATATATATATATATATATATTTATATATATATGCATATGTATATATATTGGCGTGCTACTGTTATAAGCACACATTGAGTATGAGTTGTTTTCAGATGTATGTAAATGGTAACTGAATACATCTTAATAGTTTTTAAGTCTTTATTCTATAAAAACAACAGAGTTAAACATCTCCATCACTGGAGGAAGCTGGGTTGGTTCAGATGACCAATTATGGTGAAGTTTAGATATAAACTCCTAAATTATCGATATCACAGATATCGTATGCTTGGTTTACTTTAGACACGTCACAAAATCGGAAGACACCTGCATCCGGTGACGTCACAAACTTTCACACGATGAGACAATGTGTTGACGTTTAAGAAGAATGTCAATTTGCCGAGGTTTGCATAGGTTTGCATTGTATGTCCTGTTTACGATTTGAATGACTACAGCAAATCCCAGGGTTAGCTCCTCCAACCAACATGACATATTACGTCATTTGTTTTAAACATGTAATACTAACTATTCTAATCATTACATATATATTTATGTATATATGCATCCTGCTTGAAACTGTTCCTGATTCGGTTCCTTCTAGATCCTGTTCCTTTTAAATCCTATTCATGGTAGAACCTGTTCCTGATTCTGTTCCTTCTAGATCCTGTTCCTTTTTTATCCTATTCCTGCTAGATTCGGTTCCTGATTCTGTTCCTTCTAGATCCTGTTCCTTCTAGATCCTATACCTGCTAGCTCCTGTTCCTTCCAGATCCTATTCTTCTTAGATCCTTTTATATATATATATATATATATATATACATATATATATATATATATATATATGCTAGATACTGTAACTGCTAGATCATGTTCCTGCTAGATTCTATTCCTGCTAGATTCCGATCCTACTAGAAACTGTTCCTGATTCTGTTCCTTTTAGATCCTGTTCCTTTTAAATCCTATTCCTGGTAGAACCTGTTCCTGATTCTGTTCCTTCTAGATCATGTTCCTTTTTTATCCTATTCCTGCTAGATTCGGTTCCTGATTCTGTTCCTTCTAGATCCTGTTCCTTCTAGATCCTATACCTGCCAGCCCCTGTTCCTTCTAGATCCTATTTCTCTTAGATCCTATTTCCTGGAATAAACATCAAGTGAAAGAAGTTGCAGGAAAGGAACTCCGTTTATTGGATCCTTTTTCGCGAACACACGAAGCCTTGGAACGGAATCTAGACGTCAAGAGAGAAGGAAAGAGTTTGGAATGCGCGTTGGAATATTGAAATTCCATCAAAAAGTAAGTGGGTGTTTATTCGAAGCGAGAGAAAGATCGCTCTTCATCTAAATTGCATTTTTAATCTGTTTGGATGCGTACAAGGGAGAGAGAGAGAGAGAGAGAGAGAGAGAGAGATGTATTTGATCTTTTGGTCAAAAGATAACTGTATATATACAGGCATACCAAATACACAAACATGTATATATATATATATATATATATACATATATATATATATGTATATATATATATACATATATATGTGTATTTATATAATTAAATATACACTGTATATATATATATATATATATATACACATATATATATATATATATATATGTATGTATATATATGCAGTATATATATATATATATGTACAATATATATATATATATATATAAATATGTATATACCCATTAATATTTGAGAAATGACGTGGCTTAGATTATATATCTATATTTTGCTAAACATTTCCTTTATAATAGAAACATAATCCCGATTATTAAACTCAGAAGAGAATAACGAAACATATCTAAAAATACAGACAAACTGAAAAAAAAAATTAAATACAAACACAAACACACAAAGAATTCTCAACTATCTGCGAGTAAGAAGTCACACGAAGCAACTACGTTTCATGATATCGTCTCTCCAACCTCGGCTTCAAAAAATGTATTTTATCTAATTGCAATCCATAGTCCTCTGATAGAAATAGCTATACAGATTATTCCTTGTGACCCCCCATCGCTTCACTAGTTCGTGATCTGATAGATTTAATCCGGAGAATTTCATCCAATTATTTTCTCTCGTTTTGAAGCTTCATCGAAAGCTGTTTTGATGTGTCTTAATACGTACAAAGATTCTCTTCGTTTGCTTGATAGTCTGTTTCTCTCTCTCTGTCTAGTTATAGAGAAAATGCTTCGTTGAATAACTCGTGGGTTCATCTGTGTAGTGGCATTAATTTAAAAAACCATATATTACAAAATAGAGCTGCCCTCTCTCTCTCTCTCTCTCTCTCTCTCTCTCTCTCTCTCTCTCAGACCATTCAAGACTGGAAGATGCAAAATACACCAAAAGATGCATTAGCAACTCTGGTGGATATAAGAGGTGCCTCACACTGAGGGACCAGGGGGAACCCAAACATAAAATAAGGCAATAATAAGGTAAGGCTCTCTCTCTCTCTCTCTCTCTCTCTCTCTCTCTCTCTCTCTTTATACACACAGACACACACACATATGCGCACACACACATACACACACACACATTCACACACACACACACACACACACATATATATATATATATATATACTGTAGAGTCAGACACTAGCTCTTCATTATATAAGAGAGATTCACATATCTGTACACTGTAATAACATAAAACACAGCTTTTTTTCCAGACAAATATTTTGAGATTCATATTTCTCATTTCTTGTTAATTGGCAAAACCTAATTAAATGCCATTCAGGCCCTTATTATCCCTGGCAACATGCCTTACTAATTACAGTAATGAAAATCCCACTGCAGTTTTCTAGGTAATTTATTACCTGCATTGATACTGACAGGCGTTGCAAGGCTTCTAGGGCAATGCAGCCCATGAAAAATCCAATGCAGTAAGGATTTATTGGATTCATTAATCCTAATCAACTTTATATTGATATTATCAAAGGATAATGAAGCAAAGGTTTATTTTGTTATTCTACTGAATATAAATGTGGAGTATTTGAATATATTGTTTTACTGGTTTCTATATATATGTATATACACACACACACACACACATATATATATATATATATATATACACACATCACAGCGCTGGCAAGCGCGACCGGGGACCTGAAAATTTCAAGTTTCTAGCTCAAAAACTAAAATTTTGCATGTCGAGATTGTAAAACAAGCAAAATGCTGCCAGTGCTGTTATATACGATTACGTAAACCAGAAATACAGGGTTTTCAGAAAAGTGCTTCCCGGACATAGTATAAGCTTGAAACTCTAGGATTTAGTTCTATTTAATTTAACTAGACGATCCTAAAAGTTTCAAGTCCCTATCTTATAAGGTTCGTGAAATACAGTGTGGCGTCAGAAATATGCAAAAAAATAGCAAAAATGACGTCAACTTTCATGTGTTCGATATAGAGTCATGGATAGACGCTTTTTAGCAAAGTTTCAACTCTATAATCTTAGCTTCTGAATGAGCTAGATAGCTGTTCGACCTCAGGTTTTGTAGATTATGTTTTAAATTGTGTATTAGGCAACGTGGGAATGTTTTGCGGTAATCACGAAGGCTGTAGTCACGTACTTAAGTTTCAAAAGGCCTCAAACTGACATCTTTAAGCGAACTTTCAACATTTATTTCTCAGCTTCTGAATAATAAGTTATAGACATGTTTGACCCCACATTTTGAAGATATGACTATGAACTATAGATTAAGCTATACGAGGATATGTTAAGCTGGTCACGTGGGCTGTGGTCACGTGACAAACCACGAAAATGCTTACAAAACTCAATGACAGGTTTGTATATACATCTATGGTTTAAAATAAGTTAGAGAGATGCTCGAACTCACGTTTTGAAGGAATGACCTTCAGCTGTGTGTCATGCTATGTCAAATTGAGTAACAAATTTGGTAACGTGGGCTGTGGTCACGTGCGAAGAATGAAATTAAAGCGTTTTTACGCAAATGGTAACGCTAATTTATTAGCTTTTGATTAGGGCTAAGAAGACGTTCGACTCCAAATTTTAAAGGTATGACTTAATGCTGTGTATCGTTTACAACAAATTAATCCAGCGTTTACTACAGCTAAGATTAGGTCTCATTATAATAAGGTCTCATTATAATATAATTATTGCATCTTTTTACGTTCCTTGTATAGCCTATACATTAATCAATTATAGACGAATTCGGTGTTAAATTTATACTTATACTTATAATCTTCTTAAACTTAAAGTATAATTTAATATAAGACATACGCTTGCGTAAAAAAGGAGTGATATTTTACCCAAAAACCGATAAATCGGTTGGAACTTTTGACCGGGGAAATGTCTGTCTATATCCGAACATAACTTGACAACAAAACGTTTACCCGATTGAGCAGTTTGAAGAATTGATATAAAAATTTTAACCGGGTGTCGCCGGTCGCTTGCTTTTGACATTACCCATAATCATGGCGAGGAGTAGCATATTTACTTTGAGAGAGAGAATATATCATATTATCGGAACCTAATCAAATTTTGTATCAGTTTATTTTGATCAGTCAGTTTTTATCAGTCAATAGTCAATACTCATAGGACTTGAGGTGTTAGGATAGAGGAGGCATGATATCCGAGGTAAGAGGGTAAAACCTACAAGGTAAAGGGTAAGGAGTAAGAGGTAAAAGGTAAGAGGTAAAAGGTAAAAGGTAAAAGGTAAGAGGTAAAAGGTTAGAGGTAAAACTTACAAGGTAAAAGGTGAGAGGGTAAGAAATAAGAGGTACGAGATAAGAGGTACGAGGTAACAGGTACGAGGTAACAGGTACGAGGTAAAAGGTAAGAGGTAAGAATAAGAGATAAGACGTTAGACGTAGGATGTAAGAGATTGGATCATAAGATGTTAGAGGTAGGATGTAAGAGTTTGGAGGTAATATTAAAGAGGAAGAAGGTAAAATGAAAGAGCTAACGGGTACGAGTGGAGGTAAACGGTATCTAGGTAAGATGTAGGAGGTAAGAAGTTAGAGTTAAACGTTAACAGGTAGGATGTAAGATGTATGACTAAAAGGTAAGGGGTACGAGGTAGGGAGTACGGGTTAATTAGAGTTAAAATGTATGAGGTAAAAGTTAAGAGGTAGGATGTTCTAAAAGAGGTTCGTTAAAGGAGGGAAAAGATGGTGAATTAGAACTAAAAGGCAGGATGAAAAGTGCAAAAGAATGTAGTAAGACTTAAGAGTGGGAAGAATAAACATTAAACAATGTAGGAAAATAGGAGGAGGTAAAACATATCAAAGGTTGGCGTGTATGCTATTTTATTATTTAACGTTATAGTTGTAGGTACGTTACCCAGAATTTTTTTGTTTTATGACTATGGGTAATGACAAAAGCAAGCGACCGGCGACACCCGGTTAAAATTTTTATATCAATTCTTTAAACCGCTCAATCAGGTAAACGTTTTGTTGTCAAGTTATGTTCGGAATATAGACAGACGTTTCCCCGGTCAAAAGTTCCAACCGATTTATCGGTTTTGGGTAATGTATATATATATATAGTATATATATATATATATACAAAATATTTTACTCATATATACCAATGTAAATATATGCATGTACGTAATAAAAAAAACTACGAATCGATGTATATTATTGTATATTCCCCACCTCCCCCCCCCCCCGTACGTCTAAAGTATCAATCAAAGAGCAAACGATATTCTGATATTTATTTTATATTTTCCAAATTAAGGAATAATTGAAAAGATCTGTTTTTATTATAGCCTCTATCCATAAGTCAATATAACCTAAGAAATACATTTCAACTTTATAAAACACCAAAATCAATCTATAAAGACGAAATAAATAAACTCTGCTAATCTCGATTAATTTCACGGTAATATTTTAACGATCAAAATCAAGATTTATAGCTATCTCGTTCGCTCTTCATTTGAGAAGCATCAACCTCAAAGGTGTTAATCCTACTAATTAGTAGCACTATTATATTGTGTATTTAGGCATATTAGAGAGTAAAATTTTATGGTTATTGTTATTGTAAATAATCATTGCTAGTATAAGTGCTGGTGTAATGAAACTACTCTTGTTACACATACACACACATACATATATACAGTATATATATATATATATATATATATACAGTATATATATTCACTTATATATAAACCCATATGCGTGTATATATATATATATATATATACATATATATATATATATATATGTGTGTGTGTGTGTGTATGTGTGTTTATATATACACACACACATATATATATATATATATATATGTTTGTATATATATATATATATATATATGTTTATATATATAAATATATATATATATATATATATATATAAAACCATATACTAAATGTATATGTATGTACTCTAGAAATATTAGATTTATGATATCTGCTCATAATGTACATTATAATGATTAATAGGTCATATCGGAGCTGTAAGAGGCATAATAAAGTTTGATGGATAACGTTATCAAATAATTTATCTGCAAAATGAGGGAAAATGCTCTCAAGTTTTTTTTTATGCAATTAAGGTTCATGACAAAGCATGATCAAGTTATAAAATTACACCTAATGATTTTCATATAAACACACAGATATACACACACACACACACACACACACACATATATATATATATATATATATGTGTGTATGTGTGTGTGTATATGTATACACACACACACACACACACACACATATATATATATATATATATATATAAATATATATATATAGATAGATAGATAGATAGATAGATAAAGATATATATATATATATATATGTGTGTGTGTGTGTGTGTGGGTGTGTGCATATATGTATGAAGATGTTTGAATATATCTAGATATACAAAACATATGAATATATGTTTGATTTTCAAATCAGTTGAGGTATCAATGCGATACTGTTTTTTTTTTTTTTGTATAAAGCTAGCCTTGTATTAGTACATGCTCTTGGTCGAGATAAAGCAGCTACTAAGAAGTTTAATTCTTACGAGAAAAATTATTGAAAACAGTTAAAGTCAAAGTACAGACCAAGTAGAAGAGGAACCGAAAAGAAAGAAAAAGATAATTTCAACCACGAAGATCGAAAGGGCTTGAACTTGACAAAACTCTACGGTCATCAAATGAATATTTCACTTACTTTGACACCGGTGAATTTTGTGCGATAGTTGTTAACGAGAGGGGCTGAAAAGAAAATGCAAGAATTTCCAAGCAAAAACAAGTGGTCTTGAACGATATAAAACTCTAAGGATATTGAATGAATATTACACTTACTTTCCACAGTGGAATTTTGTGCTATAGTCAAGCGATTCATTCGATAACTAGGAGCTATAAAAGGAAGAATTTTCAGCATAAACCTCAAAAATTTTATAAGCATATGTGCTCTATTAAACCTTAACGTTGGAGTAAAGGGATTCAAATTCCAAGAGACCTTGAACAAGAAACTAAGACAATGTTGCTTGTTTAAGAGGGGGAAGTGAAGGAAGGATAAAGAGTGAACTTACGTTAGAGTGGAGAACTACAGTACTAAGGTATAAAAAGGAAGAGATAAGGATTTGATATTATTGCTTTGATATTGTGAGAAAGTTGTAATGAGAAATCTCCAAGGAAACGTTTTTAATTGAAAAAATTGAGCGTTAGAATTAAATATTTTAAATAGAACCTTATATGAAGGTAAATAATAATTCAGTGAATTGTTGAAACAATGTTGATTAAATAGAAATATAGTCATTCAGGATATGATACACATGGAAGAAAATAACTTTTCTTATGAAAATATTTATCTTATATTTTTTCTTCTAAAGTATGAATAATATCCGTACTGCCAACATATAATGAATATCAGAGTTAAAATGTGTAATTTGAAATCAATATATTCGATTTCGAACGAAAAAAAAAAAAATAAATAAATAAATAAAAAATAAAAACTTTATACTTTGTGTTCCCAAAACTCAGAAGACAATTAAAGTATCAGTAATCACTAAATGTGGTAAAGATCTTAGGTTTAAACAGCTATTATGAAAGACGTCTTATCTTATAACTTTCAGGTTTTCCCAAAACATTTACATATAAATTAAATTTACCAAGGACTAGGCTATAAAGTTCCTTTGGGCATATTCTATTTATCAGCAATAATCGACAATAAATTACTTTCCTCAAATTAAAATTAACATTATTTTCTCATCACATTGCCAGTAATAATCTTACTTTAAGAGAAAGAATTCGGAAAGTAGGATATTTATTACCTCCACCTATGAAGTTGGAAGGAGGTTATGTTTTCACCCCTGTTTATATGTTTGTTTGTGTGAGTGTGTCTGTGTTTGTGTTTGTTTATGAACAGTTCCATGGCTGCACTTTTAATCGTAGAGTAATGAAACTTGCAAGGATTAACTGTTAAGCAAAAATCTGGAAATTATTAAATTTTGGAAGGTGAAGCAAAATGTCCAATTCAGGAAAACAGCCATAAGTCTGGACGTCGTTGTCAGAGAGACTTTAAACTTGGTTCATGTATGAGTATATGAAAATCCATGCCAATTAATACATGCTGAGGTAAAAAAAAACAAGGTCAAGATCGAGCAAAACGTCGAGAAATAAGCTGTCACGGCGGAGGTCTGCGCTCAACTGAGTACACCTCTAGTTTCCTATTAAATTGCCTGACTTTGAATAACCTTCATTATTAGTTGAAGTTATTTTCGTCTATATTAATGCATGCCCTCAAACAAAGCACGATTTAAAAATGAGAATAAAAACGATATTTGTCATAAAGAAGTTAGAATTTCGTAAATATATATAAAAAGTTAAATCATGTTTAACTTAGGTCATTTGTTCTTGAAACAAAAATATCTATTGACTCTCTTATGACTTGATACTTCACTGGTTACCTAATCAGCAAAGTAAACTACCTTGTAATTGCTTTCTAATAAAACAGCAAACAAAAGAGAGAAGTGAATGCGAAAATGCTTGAAAATTAAATGCATAAAAGAACATATTTCATAACGTTTAAAACAATATAAACCAGAAGAGATAATGTATTAGAAAAGTCTTTGAATATAGCTTAATGAAGTGGGAAAATTGTATTGTTCAAAGCTTGGCAAGCAGGATATGAGAGAACAATTCAAATAGAAAATGATGGACGAGTTTTATACTTTCTTTTATATAATTTTCTAGAGATTTATGATGGATCATACTCCAGATAGCTTCATGTATACGGTGTGAGTTTAATTATTATGTATATATATATATATATATATATATGTATGTATATGTATATGTATATATATATATATATATATATGTAAGTATATGTATGTATGTATGCATGTATATATATATATATATATATGTGTGTGTGTGTGTGTGTGTATGATAATATATATGTATGAAATTTATATATGCATATATACATATATATATATATATATATATATATATAGATATATATAAAATTTATATATCTATATATGTGTGCATGAATATTCTTAAAGAGTTGCTTAGAGGGCTACTTACTTAGTTTGATTTATATTTGATATCCAATGAGGAAATAATAAAAAAATATATAAGGAAAGCTGATTGGAAATATACATTCGATCATTGTCTTAGAGTCATCTAAGATAGGTGTTTTCAATCGATATTTTCAAGTTATAATTTTCTATATCAACTAAAACATTTTATAAACCTAAAAGAAAATAGATTTTTTTTTCTGTAGTAAAAAAAGAAAAAAGAAACTACCAGTTAGATCTTTTGAATAACAAAAAATCTACTTTAGAAAGATATTAAACAGTTACCAGATAGTATTTTAATCGACAATTTCAGTTCTAATTATGCATATCAACTAGTAAAGCTTATAAAATTAAAAGCAAATGAATAAATTATTGTTTCCTGAACTAAAATAATCCAATGAGACCTTATGAATAACAAAAGAATTCGAATATAAAATCATACATAATAAGCTATAGAAATATATAAAAGAGGCTTTTACAAAATAAGGTTGGTAAGGTTTCCATGACAACATTGGTCTAAATAGGGACTCAAAGTCTTTTAAGGGTTTTAATGACCTTCGACTTATGCTCTCTTGCTACTCTTTCTGCCACTAACAGTGAGTTATATCGTAGATGGTTTATAAATGTTATGGAGATACGTAATATTTCCTTACTTAAAACTGAATGCGTAGGAGACAGAGATATGTTTATTATTTATGTTTGATATACATAATATACATAATTGTGTGTATAAAATTATGTATAATATCTATATATAGATGTATATATATTAATATATATATATTATATATATATATATGTATATATATATATGTGTGTGTGTGTGTATGTATGTATGTATGTATACACTCATAGTTATATGAATATTAAATATACAGTAATACATGTGCATGTATATATATATATATATATATATATATATATAAACATATGAACAGTATATATTAGAAAAGTAATCATTAATATATATTAATTTATTTTTCAAATATTCAAGCACATAGTTTTTATTGTTAAACTATTATGTTAACAAAGACCCAAGGAGATAACATTCATGATAAGTTTTTATACCCTGGCCTTTATCATATATTTCTAAATCCAAAGAAATATAGTTTACCTATACAATTCAGCTATATACATTGATGTCGAAATAACACTAAAAATAATATAGATCTATTCAATAGATTAAAAAAGAAGATAAAAAGTCTATTCCAAGAAAAACCTGGCCTCGCATAAGTATGTGGAAGTTGAAGGTTAGGAAACGAACCTTTGGACACTGACGTAGATTGAACTTAAAGACCGTCCTCTGTGGTCAGGTTAGCTGTCGAGGGCCCTTTGTACAGATTGAAAGCACTGCCATGCCCAGATAGCTTTATAAGATATTTTTATTTTTTTAAACAAGAGGAATAAAATTGACTATGCACGTGGACTTCAAGTCAATAATAAATAGAGACAAAAGTGGGTTTTTTTGTGTGTGTGTGATTGTGTGTTTCTTTAAGGGTGAGGGAATGTTCGAAGTATTATTATTTCTATTAGTAGTAGTAGTAGTAGTAGTAGTAGTAGTAGTAGTAGTAGTAGTAGGAATATTATTATTATTATTATTATTATTATTATTATTATTATTATTATTATTATCATTATTGTTATTTTCATTATTTTTATTATCATAGATAGAAAACAAATAAAATCAAAAGGTTTAAATCCCCATAAACATTTTCTATAATGATAATTTAGTCAAAAGGACTGAAATAACAGCAAGAAATTTGCATATTTCCACCATCGGGTGATTTAAAACAAAAAATGAGTCTACATTAATAATGATTATCGAATCAGATAGCAACGTTTTCTACTTAGCATCTCATTATGGTTAGAAATTTGATAATCAGAACCAATTATTTGTATAAAAAATATTGAAACAATGAATTCATGTACTCGTCATCTAGTTTGAATATATCCAAATATACCTTTGCTTCATTATCCTTCATTAATTCTTAGGATTGGAAAGTTGAAAATCTAAATCCAGTTTCTTATATATATATATATATATATATATATATAATTATACATATTATATATATATATATATATATATATTATATATAAATACACACACACACACATATATATATATATATTTATATATATATATGTATATATATATATATATATATATATACACATATAAATAAATATACATATATATATATATATATATATATATATTATTATTATTATTATTATTACTATCCAAGCTACAACCCTAATTGGAAAAGCAAGATGCTATAAGCCCAGGGGCTCCAATAGGGAAATATAGCACAGTGAGGAAAGGAAATAAGGAAATAAATAACTGAAGAAAACAAATTAACAATAAATCATTCTAAAAAAAGTAATGTCAAAAGAGATATATCATATATAATCTATTAACAACGTCAACAACAAAAATGTCATATATAAACTATAAAAAGACTCATGTCCGTCTGGTCAACAAAAAAGCATTTGCTCCAACTTTGAACTTTGAAGTTCTACTGATTCAACAACCCGATTAGGAAGATCATTCCACAACTTGGTAACAGCTGGAATAAAACTTCTAGAGTACTGCGTAGTATTGAGTCTTATGATGGAGAAGGCCTGGCTATTAGAATTAACTGCCTGCCTAGTATTATGAACAGGATAGAATTGTCCAGGGAGATCTGAATGTAAAGGATGGTCAGAGTTATGAAAAATCTTATGCAACATGCATAATGAACTAATTGATCGACGGTGCCAGAGATTAATATCTAGATCAGGAATAAGAAATTTAATAGACCGTAAGTTTCTGTCCAACAAATTAAGATGAGAATCAGCAGCTGAAGACCAGACCGGAGAACAATACTCAAAACAAGGTAGAATAAAAGAATTAAAACACTTCTTCAGAATAGATTGATCACCGAATATCTTAAAAGACTTTCTCAATAAGCCAATTTTTTGTGCAATTGAAGAAGACACAGACCTTATATGTTTCTCAAAAGTAAATTTGCTGTCAAGAATCACACCTAAAATTTTGAAAGAGTCATACAAATTTAAAGAAACATTATCAATACTGAGATCCGGATGTTGAGGAGCCACCGTCCTTGACCTACTTACAATCATACTTTGAGTTTTGTTAGGATTCAACTTCATACCCCATAATTTGCACCATGCACTAATTTTAGCTAAATATCTATTAAGGGATTCACCAACCCCAGATCTACATTCAGGGGATGGAATTGATGCAAAGAGAGTAGCATCATCTGCATATGCAACAAGCTTATTTTCTAGGCCAAACCACATGTCATGTGTATATAGTATGAAAAGTAATGGGCCAAGAACACTACCCTGTGGAACACCGGATATCACATTCCTATACTCACTATGGTGCCCATCAACAACAACTCTTTGAGATCTACTACTTAAAAAATCAATAATAATGCTAAGAAACGACCCACCCAGTCCCAACTGTTTCAGTTTGAAAACAAGGGCCTCATGATTAACACGGTCAAAGGCAGCACTAAAATCAAGGCCAATCATACGAACTTCCCGACCACAATCAAGGGATTTCTGTACTGCATTGGAGATTGTAAGAAGGGCATCACATGCTCCAAGGCCTTTCCGAAAACCAAATTGCAAACTAGGGAATAGATGATTACCTTCAGCAAACCTATTAAGACGTTTTGCCAGAAGACGTTCAAAAACTTTAGATAATATGGGAGTTATGGAAATTGGGCGGTAATCAGTGGGACTTGAGCTACCACAAACACATTTACATAGAGGAGTAACATTACCAATTCTCCAACAAGTGCTAAAAGCTCCTCTTCTTGCTAACTTGCGTAAAATAACAGATATATATATAAATATATATATATATATATATATATATATATATATATACTTATATACATCAATGTATGGATACATACATATATATATATTTTACCCTAAAACCGATAAATCGGTTGGAATTTTTGACCGGGGAAACGTTTGTCTATATCCGAACATAACTTGAAAACAAAACATTTACCCGATTGAGCGGTTTAAAGAATTGATATGAAAATTTTAACCGGGTGTCGCCGGTCGCTTGCTTTTGTCATTACCCATAGTCATAAAACAAAAAAATTCTGGGTAACGTACCTACAACTATAACGTTAAATAATAAAATAGCATACACGCCAACCTTTGATATGTTTTACCTCCTCCTATTTTCCTACATTGTTTAATGTTTATTCTTCCCACTCTTAAGTCTTACTACATTCTTTTGCACTTTTCATCCTGCCTTTTAGTTTCTAATTCACCATCTTTTCCCTCCTTTAACGAACCTATTTTATAACATCCTACCTCTTAACTTTTACCTCATACATTTTAACTCTAATTAACCCGTACTCCCTACCTCGTACCCCTTACCTTTTAGTCATACATCTTACATCCTACCTGTTAACGTTTAACTCTAACTTCTTGCCTCCTACATCTTACCTAGATACCGTTTACCTCCACCTCGTACCCATTAGCTCTTTCATTTTACCTTCTTCCTCTTTAATATTACCTCCAAACTCTTACATCCTACCTCTAACATCTTATGATCCAATCTCTTACATCCTACGTCTAACGTCTTATCTCTTATTCTTACCTCTCACCTTTTACCTCGTACCTTTTACCTCTTACTCCTTACCCTTTACCTTGTAGGTTTTACCTCTTACCTCGGATATCATGCCTCCTCTATCCTAACACCTCAAGTCCTATGAGTATTGACTATTGACTGATAAAAACTGACTGATCAAAATAAACTGATACAAAATTTGATTAGGTACCGATAATATGATACATTTCTCTCTCTCAAAGTAAATCTGCTACTCCTCGCCATGACTATGGGTAATGTCAAAAGCAAGCGACCGGCGACACCCGGTTAGAATTTCTATATCAATTCTTTAAACCGCTCAATCGGGTAAACGTTTTGTTGTCAAGCTATGTTCGGATATAGGCAGACGTTTCCCCCGGTCAAAAGTTCCAACCGATTTATCGGTTTTTGGGTAAAATATCACTCTTTTTTTACGCAAGCGTATGTCTTATATTAAATTATACTTTAAGTTTAAGAAGATTATAGGTATAAGTATAACTTTAACACCGAATTCGTCTATAATTGATTAATGTATAGGCTATACAAGGAACGTAAAAAGATGCAATGATTATATTATAATGAGACCTTATTATAATGAGACCTAATCTTAGCTGTAGTGAACGCTGGATTAATTTGCTGTAAACGATACACAGCATTAAGTCATACCTTGAAAATTTGGAGTCGAACGTCTCCTTAGCCCAATCAAAAGCTAATAAATTAGCGTTACCACTTGCGTAAAAACGCTTTAATTTCAATCTTCGCACGTGACCACAGTCCACGTTACCAAATTTGTTACTCAATTTGACATAGCATGACACACAGTTGAAGGTCATTCCTTCAAAACGTGAGTTCGAGCATCTCTCTAACTTATTTTAAACCATAGATGTATATACAAACCTTCATTGAGTTTTGCAAGCATTTCGTGGTTTGTCACGTGACCACAGCCCACGTGACCAGCTTAACATATCCTCGTATAGCTTAATCTATAGTTTATAGTCATATCTTCAAAATGTGGGGTCAAACATGTCTATAACTTATTATTCAGAAGCTGAGAAATAAACGTTGAAAGTTCGCTTAAAGATGTCAGTTTGAGGCCTTTTGAAACTTAAGTACGTGACTACAGCCCTTCGTGATTACCGCAAAACATTCCCACGTAGCCTAATACACAATTTAAAACATAATCTACAAAACCTGAGGTCGAACAGCTATCTAGCTCATTCAGAAGCTAAGATTATAGAGTTGAAACTTTGCTAAAAAGCATCTATCCATGACTCTATATCGAACACATGAAAGTTAACGTCATTTTTGCTATTTTTTTGCATATTTCTGACGTCATGTTTCATGAACCTTATAAGATAGGGACTTGAAACTTTTAGGATCGTGTAGTTAAATTGAATAGAACTAAATCCTAGAGTTTCAAGCTTATACTATGTCCGGAAAGCACTTTTCTGAAAACCCGGTATTTCTGGTTTACGTAATCGTATATAACCCACACTGACCGCATTTTTGCTTGTTTTACAATCTCGACATGCAAAATTTTAGTTTTTGAGCTAGAAACTTGAAATTTTCAGGTCCCCGGTCGCGCTTGCCAGCTCTGTGATATACACACACACACACACACACACACACATATATATATATATATATACAGTATGTATATATATATATATATATATACATACTGTATATATATATATATATATATACATATATATATATATATATATATATGTGTATATATATATATATATATATACAAACAAACTGATCATAAATTAAGAGAAGTAAAATGGTTTTTGTTATCAACAATCTGCAGGACAGACTGTCCGGGAGAAACAATCATTGGTTTTTGGATGCCACCAACGCATTATGTATTCATTAGAGTAACACGATTGAGTAGCTTATATATATATATATATATATATACTGTATATATATATATATATATATAAATATATATATATACATATATATATATATATATATATATATTTAACTCATACAAATATCATAAAACAAATCCGGGGAGAATTTTGTTGACGAGAAGGGGTGGGGAAAATTCCCTTGGGAGCTGATGGTGACAGTTTCTCTTTAATAATGATGCATGAGAGAATCGTGTTCCAGTGGGCTGGTGTTCCAGATTCTCATGCAATCTTTGTTCCAGGAAGGGGAACTCTTTTATTCAATGACCGATTTGCATCTGCGCAGTGATATATCGCGAGATATGCAATTGTAATAAATGTAATGATGTTATGATTTTGATATCATTTTTTAACATAACCAGTTTACCAAGAACTAAACATATCTAAGACAAGATTATCTCTCTTAATATGAAAATCTCAATTTTTCTAATAAACTTGTTTATCAAGATCTAAACATACGCATATGCACTGCCTTTCACCAAGGTATGACCATGACCTCTTCACTTGCAATTGCTCTTTACCATATAGGGGAAATATTTGTATATATATTATTTTTATGTAGATATATGCATAATTCTTGTATGTATATATGCACCACACCTATCGCATCTCACTAAGGCATGACCGTGAACTTTCCCCATGCAATTGCTCTTTATCATATAGGGGAAATATTTGTATGCATATTATTTGCATGTATATTTATGTATAATTCTTATATGTATATATGTAGGAATGTATGCGTATGAGAAAATAATTTGAAGATTTCAAAAGTTGCTTTGAATGGTAGAATACTTTGATTCGTTTTATACGTTATATTAAGAAAAGGTTTCTTCGTACATTTCATTCAACAATGAATAACACCTACTTGCAAAAGCTTTTCTTTATTGTATATAGAAAGTGAATGAAAATTTATTACAATTTTCCCAAAAAACACATCTATAGAGTTACTAGTATCGGAAAGAACCTCTCCCCTTTTTACATAGCCACGTGTTAAAGAGGAACATATCATTATCGTAAAAAGAATAGTATACATAGCTTTTAGACTCTTTATTAATAAGATGTTTTACCCATTGGTAAC